>NC_048418.1:17762019-17763635 GCF_013103735.1 Etheostoma cragini
AATGGCCTGCATGGCAGAGTTCCAAGGAGAAAACCACTGCTGAGCAAAAACAACATCAAAGCTCGTCTCAATTTCTCCTCAACATATATTGATGATCCCCAAGACTTTTGGGACAACATTCTGTGGACCGATGAGACAAAAGTGGAACTCCTTGGAAGGTGTGTGTCCAAGTATATCTGGCGTAGAAGGAACACTGCATTTCATAAAAAGAACATTATACCAACAATAAAATATGGTGGTAGTGTGATGGTCTGGGGCTGTTTTGCTGCTTCAGGACCTGGAAGTTGCCGTGATAAAAGGAACTATGAATTCTGCTGTCTACCAAGAGATCCTGAAGGAGAATGTCCAACCATCTGTTCGTGTACTCAAGCTGAAACAAACTTGGGTTCTGCAGCAGGACAATGATCCTAAACACACCAGCAAGTCCACCACCGAATGGCTGAAGAAAAACAAAATGAAGACTTTGGAGTGGCCTAGCCAAAGTCCTGACCTGAATCCTATTGAGATGTTGTGGTATGACCTTAAAAAGGCTGTTCATGCTCGAAAACCCTCTAATGTAACTGAATTAGGACAATTCTGCAAAGATGAGTGGGCCACAATTCCTCCAGGACGCTTCAAAAGCCTTATTGCACGTTATCGCAAACGCTTGGTTGCAGTTGTTGCTGCTAAGGGTGGCCCAACCAGTTATTAGGTTTAGGGGGCAATCACTTTTTCACACAGGGCCATGATGGTTTGGATTTTTTTTCACCTTTAATAATAAACACCTTCATTTACAAATTGCATTTTGTGTTTATTTGTGTTGTCCTTGACTATTGTTTAAATTGGTTTGATGTTCCGAAACACTTAAGTGTGACAAACATGCAAAGGAACAGGAAATGAGGAAGGGGGCAATCACTTTTTCACATCACTGTAGCTTGTGGAAAAAGTTAGAAAACGTCACAGTATAGTGCGTCAAAAAGTCATAGTATAGTATGTGAAAAGGTCATAGTTTAGTATGTCCAAAAACAATGAAAAAAGCTCAAAGTGTAGTATGTTGAAAAAAGTGGTGAAAAAAGTATATAGTACATCAAAAATGTCATGAAAAACACAGATTATTGTGATGTTCCTGTGGACATGTGACTTAAAGAATAATAAGCACTTAGTGGCAATCAAACTCCCAACCCAGGAGACGCCAACCAGTCTTCTAACAGACTGAGCTAAATAACAAGTGAAATTATTATATGTCAAAAAACTTCATGTAAAAGCCATAGCATAGTCTGTCAAAAAAAGTCATAGAATACTATGTTGAAAAAAAGCTTAATAAAGTCATAGTATAGTGTGTCAATAAAGGTCATAAACAAAATCAAAGTATTGTATGTTGAAAAAAGCCATGTATTGTATAGTATAATAAATAGTATGTTAAAAAAAACATGGAATAATGTGACTTTCCTGTGGACACATGACTTAAAAAATAATAAGCACATGATGGGAATTAAACTTACAACTTAGGTAATCCCCACCAAACTTCAACAAACTGAGCTAGAAAGCACAAGTAAAAGTGTTATACAGTGGGTACGGAAAGTATTCAGACCCCTTTAAATTTTTCACTCTTTGTTTCATTGCAGCCTTTTTCCAAA
>NC_048418.1:17763735-17770396 GCF_013103735.1 Etheostoma cragini
GAAAATGGCTGCAATGAAACAAAGAGTGAAAAATTTAAAGGGGTCTGAATACTTTCCGTACCCACTGTATGTCAAAAAATGTCAGAAAAAGGCATAGAATAGTTTGTCAAAAAAATCCTAAAAAGTAATAGTATACCTTGTCAAAAAAAGTCATGGTATAGTGTGTCGGGAAAAGTCATGACATAGTCAAAGTATACTGTGTCAAAATCAGTTAAAGAATTGTATTTTGATGGTATTATACGTTGACATTTTTTATAAAAAAGGCATAGTATTGATTGTTGAAAGAAATGTTGTATAGTATGTGGAAAAATGTCATGAAAAGTAATTGAAATCAAAAATCTTTAAAAAGTCATATTATAATATGTCGGAAAAAGTCATTAAAAAATCATAGTAATGAATAAAGAATAGTATGTTGATGGTATTATGCGTCAAAAAATGTCATTAACAGGCTTAACATAGTGTGTCAAAAAAATTATCAAAAGTAAGTAGTATAGGATGTCTAAAAAAGCCAAACTATGGTATGTCAGAAAAGCTCCTACAGTATGTTGAAAAATGTCATAGTATTGTATGTCAACAAAAATCATAGAATTTTATGTTGAAAAATGTCATAAAAAAGTAATTAAAATCCAAAATCTTTAAAAAGTCAGTGTGTCTAAAAACATTTAAAAAAGTCACAGAATAGTATGTCTAAGAAAGTCATAGTATAGTATGTCAAATTATATGAATAGTGTGTTTAAAAAAGACGGAATAGTGTGACTTACCTGTGGACATTTGAATTAGAAATAATGAGCACTTGATGGGAATCAAACTCCCAACCTAAGAGACCCCACCCAGTAGACTGAGCTAAAGCACAACTGAATGTGTCAAAAATTGTCATAAAAAATTGAATAGTATAGTGTGTCAAAAAAAAAGTCATACAATATTTTGTCAAAAACAGTAGTTAAAAAGTCAGAGTAATCTGTGTCGAACAGTTATGTTCAAAATAACATTGTATAGTACGTCGAAAAAAGTCATCGTATAGTATGTCGAAAATAGTATTTAAAAATTCAAAATATGCTCTGTCAAAAACAGTTATAGTACAGTATGTTGAAAACAGTATTGTAAAGTATTTTGAAAAAAGGCATAAAAAGTCATGGTATAGTATGTAAAAAAAAAACATGAAGGAGTCATAGAAGAGTATGGCAAAAGTCCCAAAACATTAAAAAGTCATAGTAGGCTATAGTGTGTCAAAAACGTCATGGTATACTGTGTCGAAAAAAGTCATATAAAAGTCATAGTATATTATGTTTAAAGTAGCAATTAAAAAGTCGTAGTATACTGTGTTGAAAACAAGTTAGTATGTTAAAAAATCTATTTTATAGTATGTTGAAAAAAGGCATACAAAAATCTAAATCTAATTTTTATGATTTATTTATGGGATTTTGAATATAACAGATACATAGTACACCTCATCTGTAGAACAAAACCAATACAGAGAGTCAATCTGTGACACAAGTTATTAACAGGTATATGATTTACACCCAGTTCCCACCCCCCACCCTCCCCCACAGAGATTTATCATTGAGGTTAAATGAAATAGGGTAAAATGGGTCATGGTACAGGTAAGCAGGGCAGTAGTAGTCTGATATAGGAATGCTTTTACATATATATACACTAACACACAAAACATGAATGCTCACACACTCACAAAGACAAACGAATGACTAAAATAAATAGGTAAATAAAAAAAAATAAACAAAGTTGATAATAAAAGCAAGAGATAGTGTAAAAGCAACAATTAAAAATTAAATAAAAACAAATAAAAAATATATTAAAAAATAAAAATAAAAAACTAAATAAAAATAAAAAACACAGCTACTGTGCTACAAGCTACTGCTTATGGGGGGGGGGGACGAGCAGTTGCCTAGACATCAGGGTCAATGTCTATATGGGCAGACCTAACATGATCTAGGAAAGGTTCCCAAATTTGATGGAATTTCCATTCTGAGAAGCGAAGACAATACTTAATTTTCTCTAATCTCATAAAGTGAAGCGCATCCTTTAACCATTGAGAGCGGGAGGGGGGGCAGGGGCTTTTCCACTGCAAGAGAATGGCACGTCTTGCTAGCAGTTTAAGAAAGGCAGAACAAGGGTTACATACGTAACCCAAGACGTTCCCCTTCGAGGGGAACTCGAACTGCGTCGGTTACGACATTATGGGAACGAGATACCCACTAACCCGCGCCGAACCCCCGCCTGCCCTAGCGTGCAAGCAACCTGTGGGCACGACTAGGAGGAGAGCCCCCGGGTGCGGAGGGAAGGTCCAGACTATAGAACCTGAAGAAGGTGTGAGGAGTGGCCCAGCCAGCTGCATCACAAACCCCCTGAAGAGACGCTCCAGAGAGGAGAGCCGTGGAGGCCGCCATACCTCTCGTGGAGTGAGCCCCTACAGCCACAGGTGAAGGCAAGCCGCGCACCTGATAGGCGAGGGAGATAGTCTGAACGATTCAGTTGCTGACAGTATGTTTGGAAGCGGGGAGCCCAGCTTTGGGGGACCCGAAACACACCAGCAACTGGTCTGTCTTCCTCCACTGGGAGGACCTCAGAGAGAAGATACTCAGGGCTCTGACAGGGCAGAGCAAATGAAGCCTCCCGTCCTCCGCCGTCACATGAGGTGGAGGATGAAACGCCCGCAGTACCACAGGCCCCATGACAGTGGACTGCACCATGGGAATGTAGCCCGGAACCGGGTGCAGGATGGCCCTCACATTACCCGGGGCAAACTCCAGGCATCGGGAAACAACCGAAAGTGCCTGGAGATCCCCCACCCTCCTCAGAGAGGTGATAGCAAGGAGGAAGGCCATCTACAGGGTCAGGTACTTGGCCTCAGCCGACTCCAAGTGTTCGAAGCGGGCCTCAGCCAAAGCTTCGAGAACCACCGCCAGATCCCAGATGGGAATCCTAGGGCGAGTTGCTGCTCTCATCCTCCGGGTCCCACGGAGGAACCGCATGACCAGGGGAAGCCTCCCCAGAGACCCATCCAAAGCTGAAACGGCTGCCACGTAAACCTTGAGGGTGGATGGGGGAGACCCGCAGAGAAGCGGTCCCGCAGAAACTCCAGCACCTGAACCACCAGGCAGGTAACAGGGTCCAGCATGCGTCCTCTGCACCAGGCAGAGAAGACGTTCCACTTCAGGCCATACATCCTCCGTGTAGACAGGGCCCTGAAGCTAAGGAGAGTCTCGACCGCTCCTACCGTCAGGCCTGCTTCTAGGTACTGGGCCCCCTCAAGGGCCAGACCCACAGCCGCCACAGGGCGGGGCAAGGGTGAAGAACCCGGCCTCCTTCCTGGGACAGCAGGTCCCACCGCAGAGGGACCTGCCATGGCGGACCGTCCAGGAGCGCCATCAGGTCCGAGAACCACACTCGGATCGGCCAGAACGGCGCTACCAGAAGCAGGCGGATGCCCTCCCGACGGACCCTCTCCAGGATCCCCGGGAGCAGAGCGACTGGGGGAAAAGCGTACAGACGCAGCCTCGGCCACTCCCGCACCATGGTGTCCAGCCCTAGCGGGGCCAGCGGTGTCAGGGAGAACCACAGAGGACAGTGCGTAGTCTCCTGAGACGCAAACAAGTCCACGTCTATAGGTCCAAACCTTCCGCACAAGGACTCCACCACCTCGGGGTGGAGCCGCCATTCCCCGTGCCTCAGCCCCTGTCTCGACAGCAAGTCTGCACCCTGATTCTGAAGACCAGGGATAAACATCGCTCTGAGAGAGAGCAGTCTCCGCTGGGGCCACAGGAGGATCTGATGTGCCAGTCTGCAGAGAGGGCGCAAGCGCAGACCCCCCTGGTGATTCAGATAGGCCACCACTGCTGTACTGTCGGACCTGACCAGCACGTGGTGACCCAGGAGTGCAGGCAGGAAGCTCCTCAGAGCCCGGAACACGGCCAGCATCTCGAGGCAATTGATGTGCCATGACGAGTGATGCTCCTGCCAAACACCCCTTGCAGAGCGGTCGTCCATGACCGCGCCCCACCCGGCGAGGGCAGCGTCTGTCGAAACGATTACACGGCGACAGAGTGCCCCCCAGCACGGGTCCTTGGGACAGGAACCAAGGCTTCTTCCACACCAACAGGGCACAAAGACATTTGTGCGTAACCCAAATCAGGCGGAACGGGTCTCCCCTCGGGGAGAACCCCTTGGATTTCAGCCACCACTGCAGGGCCCTCATGTGCAGAAGACCAGAAGGTATCACGCTGGAAGCAGCCGGCATGAGGCCCAACACCCAACAAGTGCTTCACTGTGATGGCGCGGCCCAGCCTCACACCCTTCACCATGGCCAGAACGGACTTGACACGAGCCGGAGACAGACGTGCCAGCATCGTCAACGAGTCCCACACCACCCCTAAGAACACAGTCCTTTGGGCGGGTGCTAGCACACTCTTACGCTCGTTGAGCCTCAGCCCCAACGAAGAAGATGAGCAAGGACGACATCTGGATGCTGAACCGCCAACTCCCGAGACTGAGCTAGGATAAGCCAGTCGTCGATGTAATTGAGGACCCGGATGCCCTGGAGCCGCAGAGGGGCCAGCGCCGCATCCATACACTTGGTGAAAGTGCGAGGGGAGAGTGCCAGGCCGAAGGGAAGAACCCGATATTGGTACGTCACGCCTCTAAAGGCAAACCTCAGGAACTTCCCGTGGGAAGGACGAATGGAGATGTGGAAGTAAGCGTCCCTCAGATCCACGGTGACAAACCGGTCCTCGGACCGGATGCTCTTCTCCAAGCCCCGCCAAGCTCCTGTGAAATCCACCAGCGGATCCAACCACTCAGGGCCGGTGGCCGTTGCGAGGCGCCGACCACGGACGAGCCCCTGAAGCGGGCCGTCAGGAAGAACCCGCCAATGATCCGCAGTTCGGGAGCCGAACTTCCGGTCCACTGCCACCCTTTGGGGCTGGCAGAGCGGAGAAGCTCGGGGGCGGCTAGCGCTTCCCGAGCGCCACGGCGGCGGGACAACAACGCCATCGCCCACCCTGGAGCGGACCTCAGTCGGCCTCCGGGGCATTGACACACAACGGCGGGGATGGTGAGCATCTTGAGCCCGTATCTCCTCAGAGACCGGTTCAGAACCCGCAGATCCAGAATAGGGCGCAGGTCTCCGTCCTTCATGGGAAGTAGGAAGCACCGGCTGTAGAAACCGGACCCGCTGGCCGGCGGGGGAACGAGCTCCACGGCCCCCGTCTTCAGCAGAGAGCGCACTTCCTGTCGCAGCACCAGGCCCTGATCCAGGCGCACCACAGTCCAGACCACCCCAGTGAAGCCGGGGGGGCGGACCCGGAACTGCAGCCCGTACCCGTCTGACGGATCACAGAACCCACGGGGAATGTACTCCAAGTCCCGCCAAGCTCCTGCAAAATCCGCCAGCGTAACCAACCCCTCAGGTCAGGTGGCCGGTGCGAAATGCCGATCATGGACGAGCCCCTGAAGCGGGCCGCCAGGAAGAACCCGCCAATGAACCGCAGTTCGGGAGCCGAATCACCGGCCCACAGCCACCCCTCGGGGCTGGCAGAGCGGAGAAGGCTCGGGGGCGGCTAGCGCTTCCCGAGCGCCACGGCGGCGGGAAAACAACGCTAGCGGCCACCCCGGAGCGGAACTCAGTCGGCCTCCGGGGGCTAAACACACAGTCCAGACCTCAGCGCCTTGCCCCTCCGCGACTAGCTGACGTCCCTCAGGTTCGACCCGCCGGGGAGGGGTGCGCGGGAGCGTTTCCCTGCGTCCCAAGCTGCTCGAGGGGGACCGCGAGAATCAACACTCCATCTCTGGCGGCTGACGGTGGGTGGCCCATCACCAGCAACAGGCCCGCCTGGTAGGCCAGCAAAACCGCCAAGGTGTGCAGGCTCGCTCCAGCCTGGCCCGCCGCCATATACGTCTTCCCCACTAGCGAGGAAGACACCCGACGCGGCCCCGTCGGCAGCGCCGGCTGGCTGAAAGACGACTTCTGCTGGGGAGAGAGGTAACTCAACAGAGCGTCATCAACCCGCGGCATTGTCCTGTAGCCGCAGTCCGTAATCCCTGCCACATTGCCATACTCCAGCACCTGGGGAGTAGAAAGCCAGGCAGAGTTAGGTTTATCCCATGATATACACAACTCACCGTGCAAATCCGGGAAAAACCTCAAAGAACCGGCGCGGGGGCACGGAGTGGCTCTGCCGGAAGCGACCAACCAGTCTGCCACCGGTGGTAAGCTCCCAGACAGCCTGTGGCCAATCCAGACCGCGTTTTGCCACAGCTCGCGACATCACAATCGGGCGCGGCGCTCCTCTGATGACGTGAGCCCAACACCCGGAAGTCCTCTTCCTCCTCCACGCTGCCAAGCACAACGAGCTCCTCAGAGCCAGAGTGCAATCGCTACGTCTGTCAGCGTCCCCGAACAGACGAAGCCAAGAGCCCGGCCCACGAATAGGGACTGGGGGAGTCGGAACCGGCAGACAAAGGACGAGACGGAGCAACAGCCGTCTCGGAAACCTCGAGCAGATCTCGCTGCGACCCACACGAGCGAAACCGCCAAGCCGCCTCAGCGGCCGCGGGGCCCATGCTACGTGGAGAGCGTATCTGACCGTCTGCGGAAAAGAGGGCCGTGCGGGACCTCAGTACCCGCATGGGCAGGGCCCCGCAATGG
>NC_048418.1:17770496-17772183 GCF_013103735.1 Etheostoma cragini
ACGATGCTGGCACGTCTGTCTCCGGCTCGTGTCGAGTCCGTTCTGGCCGCGGTGAATAGTGTGCGGCTGGGCCGCGCCGTCGCAGTGAAACACTTGCGACGAGGGTGTTGGGCCTCATGGCAGCTGCTTCCAGCGTGATACCTTCTGGTCTTCTGCACATGAGGGCCCTGCAGTGGGGGCTGAAATCCAAGGGGTTCTCCCCGAGGGGAAACCCGTTCCGCCTGATACGGGTTGCGCTCAAATGTCTTCGTGCCCTATCAGTGTGGAAGAAGCCTTGTTTTCTGTCCCGAGGACCCGCGCTGGGGGCACCCTGCCGCCGTGTAATCGTTTCGACAGACGCCTCCCTCACCGGGTGGGGCGCGGTCATGGACGACCGCTCGGCAAAGGGTGTTTGGCAGGTGCATCACTCGTCATGGCACATCAATTGCCTCGAGATGCTGGCCGTGTTCCGAGCTCCGAGGAGCTTCCTGCCTGCACGCCTGGGTCACCACGTGCTGGTCAGGTCCGACAATACAGCTGTGGTGGCCTATCTGAATCACCAGGGGGGTCTGCGCTTGCGCCTTCTCTGCAGACTGGCACATCGGATCCTCCTGTGGTCCCAGCGGAGACTGCTCTCTCTCAGAGCGATGTTTATCCCTGGGCTTCGGTATCGGGGTGCGAACCTGCTGTCGAGACAGGGGCTGAGGACCGGGGAATGGCAGCTCCACCTTGAGGTGGTGGAGTCCTTGTACGCTTTTCCCCCAGTCGCCCTGCTCCCGGGGATCCTGGAGAGGGTCCGTCGGGTGGGCATCTGCCTTCTTCTGGTAGCGCCATTCTGGCCGACCCGGGTGTGGTTCTCGGACCTGATGGCGCTCCTGGACGGTCCGCCGTGGCGGGTCCCTCTGAAGATGGACCTGCTGTCCCAGGACGGAGGCCGGGTTCTTCATCCTTGCCCCGCCCTGTGGCGTCTGTGGGTCTGGCCCTTGAGGGGGCCCAGTACCTAGAGGCGGGCCTGACGGCAGGAGCGGTCGAGACTCTCCTCAGCTCCAGGGCCCCGTCTTCACGGTGGATGTATGGCCTGACGTGGAACGTCTTCTCTGCCTGGTGCGGGGACGCATGCTGGACCCAGTTACCTGCCCGGTGGTTCAGGTGCTGGGGTTTCTGCAGGTCCGCTTCTCTGCGGGCCTTGCCCCGTCCACCCTCAAGGTTTATGTGGCAGCCATTTCGGCTTTCCACGCCCCTTCGAGGGATGGGTCTCTGGGGAGACTTCCCTTGGTCGTACAGTTTCTCCGTGGAACCCGGAGGATGAGACTTGCGACTCGCCCTAGGATTCCCACCTGGGATCTGGCGGTGGTTCTCGGAGCTTTGGCTGAGGCCCCCTTCAAGCCCATGGAGTCGGCTGAGGCCAAGTACCTGACCCTGTAGATGGCCTTCCTCCTTGCTATCACCTCTCTGAGGAGGGTGGGGGACCTCCAGGCTCTTTCGGTTGCTCCCCGATGCCTGGAGTTTGCCCCGGGTAATGTGAGGGCCATCCTGCACCCGATTCCGGGCTACATTCCCAAGGTGCAGACCACTGTCATGGGGCCTGTGGTACTGCAGGCGTTTCATCCTCCACCTCATGTGGCGGCGCAGGACGGGAGGCTCCATTGCTCTGCCCTGTCAGAGCACTGAGTTTCTTCACTCTGAGGTCCTCCTGGTGGAGGAAGGC
>NC_048418.1:17772283-17819393 GCF_013103735.1 Etheostoma cragini
ATTCAGCCCTGTCATGCCTAAAGGCGTTCCCATAGTGTCGTAACCGACGCAGTTCGAGTTCCCCTCGAAGGGGAACAGACTGAATATGGTACGTGTCCAGTATGTTAACGTGACACATTAATGGTTATTCAGCTATACGATAGCTCACAGACCAACAGGTTGAATAGGGAGATGTTTGCTATGTTCACATAACACAATAACAGTTATTCAACTTGCACACAGAACAACTACCAGGGCGTGAAGATGTAACTAGTTGTAGACTAGCCTCTCCTGGTGGCATGTTGTTAAAGCACCCAACTGTGGACTTGTTCCTCCAGCTCTGGCCATCTTGCTTTTAGCCCGCGATTAGCTTCCTTTTCTTTCTTCATGGCTACTACTTGCCTTGCCCTTCATGTGACTCGAAAGCACAGACTCACCCATTGTAAAAATCTGCAAGTCATTTTTTGCAGACTGTGCAAAAGGCAACTCGTTGAGTTTGTCCCCGTTTAATCCAAAACTTATATTTGTCATCTTCCAGCCAACATTCATTTAATCGACAGCCTCCCAGCATAGCTATAGCGTAGCGATTTCATGGGGGGTGGAGCCTGCTGAGACACACACGACTGATCGCAGTCACACCAAGTGAGCAGGTTACATTTTAGGCTTTGTTGTAAAAAAAAAATGCAATTTCAATTTCAAGCATTTCATCCAAAATTCAAAATTTCATGCAGATGGGATTATTCTGGGAAAAGGTAGAAAAAGTAGACATGCCATATATTGCAAAATTCTTTAGATAATTTTTAATCATGACAGTCCACCAAGTCTAAATGCAAAGTTGTGTGCAAATGGTAATCACACTTTGGGAGCAGTTAAAAAAGAGTAAGTACATAGAGAACTTGCTAATTAAGTAAAAAAATCAAAACAGTGCCATCTGAAGACTGATTACTAGAAAAAGTGGCAAAGCCTCATCGGCTCATAAGGAACAACTTTGTTAAGTTATGTGTCCATTGCTGCAGTAAGGTACAGCCATTCCTGTTGCGACATCCGCCTACAACTAGGTGGCGTTATGACTGTGAGCCAATATTGGCGTGTATATGTCATCAGAATCGGACTTTAATGAATCCTGAAAGGTTCGGGCCAATTGGACAATGTACACTCAAGTTACATCCACTTCCTGTTTTGATTGCGAAATGCACAAAATGGCCGACGTGCCACGGCCATGCCCTATGACGAAATTTTTTTGCTTTTAATAACTTTCATTGTTAACATCTTAAGATGGCACAGACCAAATTTAAAGTTGATCATCTGGAATCTGTGGGAGGTGTTTGTTACATGTGGAAATGGCCAAAATTGAACTAGTTTCAAAATGGCGGACTTCTTGTTGGGTTTAGGGTATGGCTCTAACGTAAGGTGACCAGATTTCTAAGACAAAATCCGGGGACATTTTCAGCTCAGAAGAGTATTTACCTCCAAAACAATTAACATTTTTACTTTTGTAATACTTAAAACGGGGACACAAGACCTAGAGCTGTTCTCATTAAGGGCTGAGCCCCCCCCAAGGTCTGATCCTAGACCCACCCCTGTTGCTACTTCCTACTCCACTCCACTACACCTCAGAAGGGAATGTGTCAGGTTCAGGACACTTTACCTCATTCAATAAACACAGTCAAGCAAGAAAAGAGACGCAGACGGCAATGAGCAGTTAATAGACAATTGCAAAAGGGAAGCCCATATGAAAGCGACCTCTGTGACGATCTCCAGCATCGTCACAGGGAACTTCAGGGAATTCTCTGCAGTTCTCTTCCTTTATTGAAAGTTAGACACACAGAGATTACAGGACATCTGTTATTTGGTTTATGGCTACCTAAAAGAATCAGGGCAATGTGCAGGCCTGCACTTTGTCTACTCTGACTGACCTTGAATCTAAGACACTGGTTATCTCCGTGACTTACAACAGTGAGACATTCATGGCCTCTTGGTTAGGCACACTGTTAAATGTGCATATAAGATTAATAATAAGTTTAAGATTAATTATAAAATATAATAAGCATGTAAGTACATATGACAAGCAAGATATGGATATAGAATAATCATGAAACTATTAATAATGAAAGTTATAATATTTTAAAACATTACTACGGAGAAATACAAAATAAAAGACTTATAAAAATAAATTTCTCTGTCAGAATGTTTCAAGATAGAAAGTCCTAATATTTCAAGATAAAAAATCCTAATACTTCAAGATAAAAAGTCCTAATATTTCCAGATAGAAAGTCCTAATATTTCAAGATAGAAAGTCTTAATATATCAAGATAGAAAGTCTCAATATTTCATAATGTTGTAATGTTTACTGAACTACTGAGAGCTTTTGCTTTATTGCTTAAGGCTCGTTTCTGCAACAGCTCATTGAGAAAACTTTTGAGGACATATTTTCCTCAAAGACATTGATTCAGTATTAAACGAGATCTCTGCAGTCGGCAGCAGAGAAACAAGCTACAGTGTAAGTTAATAGGATAATTGTCCAGCTTGTATTTACGTTCATAAAAGTGCTCGTTTTGCTGCTATTAGACTCAGATTAATATTCTAAGTGTCTGACAACATTATGGAAAGGATTTCTAAGGAGGTTGACCTTTCAGTTAACGATTAAGATCCTTTTTAAAACATAAAATTCCGCAAAATTGCGTTCGCTAAACCCACCAGACTCCATGTGAATAATCAGTGATTTTAGCATCGTAAAATACGGTTTCTAAAACAGAGATGTTTTAGAACATATCATCAGAGATGAGCACCGCTGGCTCTGGCGGTCTGGAGCCTGCATGTGTAGGGTGTGTGACCATCGGCTACGATTTGTCAGTATTTTCTTTCTTTCATTCCAATTTCGGGTCTGTCAGTTACAGTAAAAACCGGGGACATTTCCAGGGACAGATCCAGCCGGGGACAGGTTGCCAAAATCGGGGACTGTCCCCGGAAACGGGGGACGAACGGGGGAAAACGTACTGCAGGGGCTCATTTTTTAAAAACCTTTAGGGGGCGGCTAGCAAGAAATCTTTTGGCTGTTATTCCTGAAACCCTTAAAATACGTAAATTGTCACCAAACTTCATGCAACTGCCAGTTTTAAATATATTAAGCCCCTCAAAAAGGCAATTAATTTTCTGGATAAAGAATAACAATAATTTCTTTAGTTTCAGGCTCGGGCCCTAATAACAGAACATCAAAACCAGCAGAAACCATGACACCACTAATAGTTGAACCATTGATATGGTGATGGTCTTTATGGTATCCTTCCCCTGCTTCTTTAGCTTAAGTGGACTTGTTTGTCACTTTAATCAGAGCAATAAGAGAGCTAGTGAAAGATACTGTTTGTGCCCTAGTGACAAGGTCTCCTATATTACAGTGGGTGTGAAAGCTGACGTGTGTGTGCAATGTTTGTAAGAGGAATGGGACAAGGTTGACAGAGTGCGGCTGACAAAAAGCCAAAGAGATGAAGACAGAGATAAGCGTTCTCTTAAAGGTACTTCATGCGTAACAGGGTGTTTATTACTGACGAGGGAGTCAGTTTGCTTCATCTCACATTAAAGTCACAGGAAGTTTGAAAAAGTGACTTCTCAGCAGCAAATCTCTGCCCTAATCAATATTCCCTGAGCAATCACCTGCAAGAAAGGGATTGGTGCACAGCAGGGAACTCCTGCAGAGAGAAGGGGAGAGAGTTGGTGGGGGAAAGCAATCCATCCAGCAGTGCAGATCAGAGTGTGGGAGTAGAAAACTTGAAGTGAATACTGAGTGAAGGACATAGAAAGACCTTAGTGTATTTACAATCACGGGACAAAAATAATGGGACAGAGGTGGAGAGAGAGAAATTATAGAACTGTCTTTGTGTGTGTATTTTTTCAAAGACATTTATTTCAGAAAACAAGAGGAACATAACATGACTAGAGTTGTGTCGATCTCTTTTGGCTGTTTGTTTGCCTTGTGAGATTGTCCGAGGCCTAAATCTAATCTCAGCGCTTGCTGGTTGCATGGCCTCAGTAAGCTGTGTGCACATTTATGGTGATCATGGGGGACTAGGAAAAGCCTGCAGCACAAACTGCTTTAGGGTACCTCAGTCTCAATATGGTTCACAAGCTCTGTATGGGGCTGTGTGGTTTTCCGATAAGCATATTTTTTTTTATTTATTTTTTTTTGGAAATGATGGAATATTTTATAAAGATAAAGATACAAAGTAAAGAAAAACTTAACGGACCGCCAGAAATGCTTTGCAGCAAACTGGGACTCTACTGGATGGGTGAAACAAAATCTCTTCAAAAGATATTCATACATTTTGGTCTTTTTGAGTGAATGCTGAGTTACACCCACAGGTTGTTAAACTGGGTTGAGATCTGGTGACTCACATTCATCAAACCATTTAGTGACCCCTCTTGCACTATATGGAAGCATTTGAATCTGTTTTGTTTGTCTACTCATGCATTAAGGATTTTCTGTTATTTGTCACATGGCTGTGGTCAAATGAAGTCAATATAACGAATAACGAATCTGTACATTATATGACACCCAATATTCTTAGACCCTTGGTTTAGGAGAAACTCAGACCAAAAAAGTAGTCGGGCCCGTGTATGGAGTGCAATACATTTGGACTAGCCGGCAGTCAATAAGTGGAACCACTGAATGGACCAAAACATGGACCATGCAATAAGAAAGCCAACAAAAATGACAATGCCTTGCCAAGCTGCCACAAACGCACAACCACAACAGGCCACATGGTAAAGGGACTGCATTTGTATAGAGCTTTTCTAGTCTTAGCGGCCACTCAAAGCGCTTTACAACACAAGCCAGCATTTACCCATTCACTCACACTAGTGGCAGAGGCTATCATGAAAAGTGCCACCTGCTCACCATTCACTCACAGGCCATTGGGAGCATTTGGGCTTTAGCATCTTGCCCAAGGACACTTTAATAATAGACTACAGGGGTCAAACCGCCGACATTCTGATTAGTGGGCGACCGCTCTGCCTCCTGAGCCACAGCCTACCTACTACACAGGAGGAAAAACTCAAGGATACCATTCATACAAGTCTCCTGGAAGCGTTAGCAGCGTACAGCACGGTCTGGTCGTGCAAAATCCATAATCGATGTGTCTACAGCCTGTTTTCAGGAGGGAAACAGATTGACGACTGTGGAATAAAAACAGTAAATAAGTATAAGACTATGCTCTGCCTCTATAAACACTGTGTCTAGAGCTGGGTATTATTCAAAAATGTGTGACACCAGTACCAATCCTGTGACTTTGATAACGGTTCCTGCACACTAACGAAACATTTTTTTTTTAAATCCATTTATTTATTTATTTTTTAAGATTTTTTGGGGGGCTTTTTAGGCCTTTAATTTACAGGACAGCTGAAGACATGAAAGGGGAGAGAGAGGGGGCGAAAGACATGCAGCAAAAGAGCCGCAGGTCGGAGTCAAACCCCGGGGCCGCTGCGTCGAGGAGTAAACCTCTAAAAAGGCCTTAAAAATCAATTTTAAGAAAAATAGAATGACAACATTACAAGTCATGGAGCAAATCTTTTTTATTTTTCAGTTCATTTACACCTGTGTGATGCACACTGCAGTCAAGCCTCTTCAAAATGTAACAACACACATGTCAGACCAGCCTCTACGACCTGTAGGCAGCCAATCACCAGCATTATTAATTTGGTGTTAAATGACAAGGCCTTTTTTCGATACTCAACACTATGGAGGCAGTTCAGTTGGTGTCTAAAAAGTAAGGAAGTTTGGTACCCAGCCTCAGGTTACTGCAGATGTGGAGCCCTCTGACTTAGGCAGCTTTGTGTGGTCTGGCTGAACGCGTATTAACCTTCAGCTTTTTTTTTTATCTTGCTTCAAAAGCCTTTTTTTGCGCAACAAATTAGCTAATCCTGCTCAATTCACTCCCCTGTAATGATGGAGAATTTGCATTTCACTTGTTCAGTAATTAAGTTATTGATGGACTCAGTGAATTCGCTAAATGTGGAAATTCTGCTTGCTTAATCAAGATGTCAGTTGCAAGATTCAAAGTTTATCTCTCTTAATAGTCGAGGACATTTCTCCTTTTGTGTATAGGAAGAGAAATCCAGCACCTGGGTCAAATGAGATTTTATGTCTCTGAGGATTTCATCAAATTTAATTATGATACATATAATTACCAAAAGCAATCTTCAGTGTGGTTGGAATAATCATTTCAGAGAGACGTTGGCACCTGCAGGGGTAAGGCATAATTTAGAGACAGTCTAGAGTGACAGGAGAAAGAGAATAAGGGATAAAGAGATAGAAATGGGTGATTGCTGCATCCTCCACTGGGAGAAACGACAGCAGTCGAGCTGCTACAGTGTCCTCTTTCCTCCTGTAAGAGCTCAGAAAATTACAGAAAATGTAAAACCCCCTTAACCAATGTTAGTGTCATTCTACTGTAGTACCCAATAGAATCACAAAAGAACGTTTGACAAGTACTTGATTTTGTTTGATTATGACAACATAGCCATCTTTCATCATACTTGTGCTTGGGAGAACATAAACAAAAGCCATGCTGAATCCAGATGTTTGTAAACGAGCTGGATTTATCTAAGCGATATCTGATGAAAGACAGTGTGCAGTTGTACAGCAGGTACAGAGTGAACAATGGGAGCTAGAGGAAGAGGTGAGTTATGATGGCTCAAGGATCACAGCTGTAATTGGTTCTTTCAGAAGGTGAGAAGGGGTAGGAGTTATGAGGAGGGACATCATACCCCTTACACACACACACACACACACATATACACACACACCACCTCACCAGCTCCCCCACCCATCCCAGAACCCCCCTGCTGAGTCTAATCCTACACAGAGCCCCGCTCAGCTCCGCCTGCCTTCGATTGCTGCAAAAATCAATGAAATATTTTCCCACCAAAATGAAGACGAACAATGGATGAGACCCGCACATCAGGGTCATCCTAATTAGAGAGTTCACAGAAAAGGGCTCCTTTGTTTCATGGCTTGCAGAACACAGGGAGAGAAGAAAAAGAAAGGATCGTGAGTGATGAAGGTCATACACTTCCCACTCGTTGCTCCCGTCTCTCTAATATCTACTTCATAACTCATAACCTTGGCTGCCAAAGCACAAATTCTCTACTTCACGTTTCAAGTCAGATCTGTGCACGCAGCATGGCATGCCAGAAGCTACAAGCTTTTCTTTTCATTGTCTTCTTCCCTGATGTGGTAAGAGACATGTCACTGTGTTTCATCACATCTAACCTTCTAAAAAATGTAAGTGGAAACCGTACCATTGTGTGAAGGTCTTGCTCTAGGTAAGGGCAGAAGGTAAACAATCATTCTTGTGTGAAAATTTTGCAATGCCCTTAAACTGACTGCCCTGACTGAGTGTTGCAAGAGAGCAGATGATAACAGACATTGCTGACCTATCTCTAAGGAGGGCATCAAGATAAAAATATATGAATCAACCACAAAGTTTGCCTTTATCCCTTTGTGTCAAGAGGACAGACACACTTTTCTTCTACAGCACATACCTGTATTATAATGACTGCATACATGAATCAATTCATCATTGAAAGTTAGTGCATCACTTTTTATCCACACTTCTATTCACCTACTTCTCAAAGTATGTTGTTCTGGCCGCACCCTACACAGTAGTGATGCATTTGAAGCAGAATTATGTACAGCGGCGATACTTAATGTCAGTCATTACTGCTCTTGGCCAGCACCTGCCATCTTAACGGATGCTCATAGCACTAAGAGCTAAGTTCCATAGATGCACTTCAGCTGGTATAATGATATTCGTACTTGGTGAAGAGCAACACACTGCACAGTCATACTTTATGTGATGCAGTTAACTGGCTGTTGCAGAGCTCCATAGGGAATACACAACATTCAGCTTTATGACTCGCCAGTGTGGGCATACTGACTTAAGAACGCATAAAATGTGTACTTTCAGTTCACAGATCTGATTGGCTAAAATACCCAGTGAAACAGACCTGTAACAGTTAAACACAAAACCTAGTGTCTCACACGAGTACTAGAGGTACTGTGTCTAGCTAGGGTTCTCAGGTAGGAATGTCAGAGAAAATGATCATGTCAAACTCTAAACATTTCATAGGTAGCAACAGGCTTACCACCAACACTACAAAACCAAACCATCAACACAACAAAAATGTACCATCAAAAATACAAAAAGGTACCATCAACACCTCAAAAACGTACCATCAACACTACCAAACAATTCCATCAACACTACCGGCTGTGGCTCAGTGGTAGAGCGGTTGCCTGCCAATTGGAAGGTTGGTGGTTCGATCCCCGCCCCTGCAGTCATTGTCGAAGTGTCCTTGGGCAAGATACTGAACCCCGAGTTGTCCCCGGTGCTGCGCATCGGAGTGTGAATATGTGTGAGTGTTTATCTGATGAGCAGGTGGCACCTTGTACGGCAGCCCCGGCCACAATGTTCCCTGTAGATGTAAAAGCGCTTTGAGCAGTTGTTAAGACTGGAAAAGCGCTATATAAATACAGCACATTTACATTTACCAAACCCTACCATCAACACTACAAAACATACCATCCATACAAAAATGTACCATCAACAAAACATACCATCAACACTACAAAACATACCATCCACACTACATACCACCAACTCTACAAAAATGTACCATCAACACTACAAAAGTGTACCACCAACACTACAAAAATGTACCATTAAGACTACAAAAAGGTACCATCAACACTATAAAAAAGTACCATCACCACTACAAAAACGTACCATCAACTTTACAAAATTTACCATCAACACTACAAACCATACCATCAACACTACAAAAAACACTGTCAACACTACCAAAACATACCATAAACACTACAAAGACGTACCATCAACACTACAAAATTGTGCCACCAACACTACAAATATGTAGGCCTACTCATCAACACTACTAAAACAAACCATCAACTAGGGATAAGCGAGTACAGCATTATCTGTATCTGTATCTGTATCTGTTTATCACATGAATTATCTGTAACCGGATCCGTACTCGGACTGGGCGGGGCCTAAACCGGAAGTGGTCAAATTTAAACCGGAAGTGGGTCTGGCTCTCTTGAAATGTGCGGGGCTTTAACCGGTATCTTATTTAAGCATGCAATTGATATGAGTTGATCAAAAATTGTTATATTTATTGCTGATTTGAAAACTATTTACATGTAAATGTAAATGTGCTGTATTTATATAGCGCTTTTCCAGTCTTAGCAACTGCTCAAAGCGCTTTTACATCTACAGGAAACATTCACCATTCACACACATTCATACACTGTGGCCGGGGCTGCCGTACAAGGTGCCACCTGCTCATCAGATAAACATTCACACACATTCACACTCCGATGCACAGCACCGGGGGCAACTCGGGGTTCAGTATCTTGCCCAAGGACACTTCGACAATGACTGCAGGGGCGGGGATCGAACCATCAACCTTCCAATTGGCAGGCAACCGCTCTACCACTGAGCCACAGCCGCCCATGACATGACAGCATCAAGCTTCAGATCAATGGTGTTGTCATGGTAACAAACTAACTATATACAGAAGGTTTTGCAACAATGAATACAACACATGCCATTGCAATTATGAAGTAAAATTTAATGAACAAGAGTTTTCATACTCAATATAACTTTCTTCTTTTAACTTTTTATTTTTTATTATCAGTGTGATTGTTTGTTTTTTTTGGTTCTTTTTTTTTTTTTTTTTTTCACACCAGGTAAATGAGTGTATGTGTGTGTGTATGTGTGTGTGTGTGTGTGTGTGTGTGATACGCCAAGGTATCCCCACATTCCTGACCCCAGGACCCTATAGTATGTTGAGTAGTGGAAGTATAGTGCAATACTTTTACATAATCAAGACTGATTCATATGCTTAGATGTCCCAAATCACACACACACACAAAACAGAATACTCACTCATCAAGCCACACAGACCAATTTGCTTATATTTTCCAGGCTTTAAGATATTCATCTGTGAGAGGTCTCCTTACAACATAATGGAGGTGACTGGAATTTAATTTGCCGTGATCAAAGAATGAAAAATGCACAGAAATAACAGCACTCAAATGCAACATGTATTCATAATTCTTACAAGATAAATTATACCCTGACAGATTGATAATGGCTCAGCTGGCATATATTTCACTCTACATCCCCACATTGGCCACCAAAAGCCTTTTGGAAAGAGATCGCAGGTGTATCTTGGAAATCCCTGTCATTTTCCCCACTTCACTAAGCCACTAGAATCTGAGGATTGCTGTGATTATTGTGTAAGAGGTGACAGAGAAATATGATTCATATCTCTCTGACCGATCACGGTCAATAGAAAGTCGTATACATTGCCGTGTTCATGGATGCACGAATATGTCTCCTTTTTTGAGTGCATTTGTGCATGTGTGTGTGTGTGTGTTACAGCTTTGGTGTGCATGTTTGTACTGTATGTGTGTCCAGATGGTGGCACCTCTGATGGAAGCATGTGTGTTGTTGAGCTGTAACTCAAGAGGCTGGATGGAGGAGAGACTAAGTGGCTCTCAGGGGAGAGTCGATCGGTTGTAAAGACAGTGGAGAGGGACAGAACAGCCTCAGCGCACGCTAACAGCCAAAACAGACACACAGTCTTGGTTAGTGTAATTGCTATGGACAGGCAGTCATCTGAATGTCCTCTCTCAGTTGTTCTCTCTCCAACATGCTTACATAGGCCTTTCACCTTCCTGCAGTCACTAATGCTAAAGAATGATTTGGATGAATGGATTATAACGATAGAAAAGTAGCACTCAATGAGTAAGATCTATTATCATAGAGTCTGTGTTCGAGGCCAGTAATTTACCCACCAATTCTTACTTTTTCAGCATTTTTTGTCAAGTTTGTCACAAGTCGAAGCTAAAAAAAAAAGCCTGGAGGAACAAGGGGGAGTGGTGGTGCCGTCAAAACTTCAATACAATTACAAAATTCTGTCTTCAGAGAATAAGATCTCGACTCTACCCAACACCCACCCCTTCCCCATGATACCTCTCTATTCCCCTACACCCACATGCAACGCATTATCCAAAGTGATGAAAGGAGAAGAGGAATGCCAAATGATAACTAAGTCCCTCTGGACATCTCCATCCCATTCCCAACCCTGCCTGCCTTTAGACTGTCCTCTCCACTTACCGTCTCCACCACCACCACCACCACCACCACCACCATCCTCATAAGGCTGGGAAATGCAGCTGCTGTCAGCTGCCGAGGGCCTCCAGGCTGATCTCTTACTTTCTGGAATGCACGGTGCCATGATGAGCACTGCCCCCTCCTCCATCCATGAGATTCTTCCATCTTGTTTCCAAGGGCCCCGCTCTCCTCCTCTGAGTGCAGCATATGTGAACAGCACACACAAGCTGATGAATGGCAAAAGAAGGAAGGTAATGAAAAGTATTATTTTTCCAAATTCATGAAGTGTAGCTTGGAAGAGAATCCATGTGATAGATTGATGACATTTCTTTAAATAAAGGATTTCTAAATAATTTCGCACTCCTCCAATGAACCGATTATAATGACTAAAAGTGCAGCAAACTCATAAAAAAAGATATGAATTGCTATTAGGAGTGAAAAGCTGTTATTACTAATTAACTCATCTTTTGTTCACAGGCGGTACAATTGCAGAGTTTTAACTAAATGATGGAAACTCTCAGCTACTGATGGAATCCTCTGGGAGGTTAGTTCTGTGTATCAGAGCTTGCATGCAGCTGTGCATGGCCTGTGTGCTTATGTTGACTCGTGACCTCTGAACCTGAGTCATTACTTACACCTGTCAGTCATTGGAGGCCGGGCCTCTGGGGGGGATTTGTGACAGCTGAAGGGTGAATAAGTCTAGCAACCAAAATCCAACACTCCGTACTGCCCTGTGGTAAAAATAATCATAACTCAAGGGCTGACCTCTGACACGTTGTAAAGGGCACAATGTAGGACTTTGTGTTGGAGGCAGCCATCTTGATACAGTCTCTAGATTGAGCGTACGATATTGTCAGTGTTGGTGAAGTTACTTCGGAAATGGGTAAAGGGTTACTGATTGCAAGTTACCCTAGTGGAAATGGCAAAAGAAGACATTGTGCACCTGAAAAATTTTCAAAGCAACAAAATGAAAAATACTCACCTAGCTTTTAACCGAAAATATTCAAATGTAACCCCCAATTTAATCATGAACATTGTCGTAAGTAATTGTAATTGGATTACCTTTATTTTGTAAATAAATTATATAATGCCATAACATGTGACCAGTTACTCCCCAACATATTGTAGAATACATCCATTCATAAAGTGAGTTCAAAGCATTCTTCGATCCCTCTCACAATGGTATTAGCTTGCTTTACATATCGACTAGTGTAGTGTTTCTCGTTTTCAACCTGTAGAACTAGTAGCCAGTATAAGGTTAATTTTTGGTGTAGCCCACAGGCCAAAGAGGTTTAATATCACATGCAATGGAAACTGAGAAGCATGCAGCCTGTTCCCAGACTCATAAATTATAATAGGCTGCATTGTTCTGCGTGGTAGACACCTGCCCTTACAAACAGTCAGAATGGAAAGCTTAAATCTCATGCAGTTTTGAAACTCTACTGAATATCACTGGGATAATTACAAACACGACACGGTAGGTGTCGACTAACGTGAGAGTTTCCTCCGGCTTGAACTCAACCTAATCTTTGATTTATTCTGCAACATTGAAAGCCATTAGCAGTACTGCTTTCTAAATTTGTTAATCTGTGCATGGAGCTGTGTGTATTGTCTTTGCATTACATTCTGTCATCCTATTTGCATATTTGCTCATCCACTCTCAAGCCATTGCGTTGCCCAATCTGTTGTCTATGGGAAGTGATACTTGGTAAAATGAGCCCCTGAAGGGACCACATAGTGTTAATAATAATGATAGAAATCTAGTTTTCCTTTTGATGCATGATCGCCTTTCAGATTTAATAGCCATATGCTGGAGCTGTTGTTGAGGCTGCTGCTGTTATTGTTGTTGATTGTTTTCTTGCCGAGTGTTGGACATCAAACAGACTATCCAAGGCTACCCCTGACTGTGTGATGTACCAACAGACTCTTAAGGCAAAGTGTGTTTGTGCGCAACTGTTTGTGTATGAGTGTATGTGCATGTGTATGTGCACGTTTGTGAGTGTGTGCGTGTGTGTGTGTGTTTCTATCGGGCATTAGATAAGCTGCAGCCCTGCTGGGTTAGGTCCTCTGACAAAGCAACCTATAGCAATCCATTACCACGGCTCAGAAAAGGGGATTTCCCTCTGAGTTAGGCCAATAATTTCACATGGCAGACATGAGGTTGCATGTGTGTAGTTTGTGTATGTGACATTTAGATGAAGCAAAGTTTTTTTGGGGGAAAAGAAATGACCATGTATCTAGCCCACATCGACCTTGTCTATGCAGGTGAGGGTTGACACATGACAAGATTATTCGTCAGTATGCTTGTAAGCTCTACATTGTGTTTTTGCCTTAGGCATGTTCAGAAACGTGCTGTTATAGCCTCCAACAAAAAAGAAAGACTATTTCTCTGTATTCAGTCCTGGCTGTGCTCACGTTGGGCTTTCTGACTGCTCTATCTTCTAAAATGTGGAGCCTTGAAGCTGAAGTCTGTGGTCTCGAACCTTTGTACTTCATCAGTTTCCAGTTGTACTAACAGACTATTCTATATGTTGGTTCACCATGAGGTAGCTACAAGATGTACATGTGAGTATTGACACTGCGTCTCTGGTTACCCGATAAAGTAATACTCCAACTGATCCTGGCTCCCATTAACCTCCAGGCAACACCTGTAAAGTATGACTTATGTTGTTCTTGTCTTTGTCATATAGGACTTTGGCAGATGAGTTTGGAGTTAGAATTGTTTCTAGAAAGGTATTCAGGCATATTTGTCCAAATGTGAATGTTGATTAGGTAACCCTCATGTTGTCCTCGGGTCAAATTGACCCATTTTCCTATGTCAATGTTCTTTTTAACTATCCAAAATAACATGATTGATTCCACACAACGCTCTTTGGCCAGTGCAAATCTCTACTTTCATTGATTTGGGGTGTTTTATTCAATTTATAGCATTTAAAAAAAAATTGAAGAAGTTTTTAAATAGTATTGAGTAAAAGTTGCCATATTCCCGTCTGTGATTATCCATCAACATCCATTCCTTTAATTTTAGTCTAAATAATTCCTAATTTCTGCTTTTCTAACTCAAACATTAGCCATAATTTCCTATATATGAGGTTTATTAAACATAAATTCCAAAAATAAGTGTAAAACTAAAGTGAATGAGTAAAAAACACCTCACACCTGCAATCCAACTTTGTAATTAGCATATAAAATGGTCAATTGATAAATAATAAAAAGTCAATTGACTTAAGTTAAAAGTTATTTCACTTTTAAAAGCATGAAATGATCGTTGATTAAAGTAATTCTCTAATGTATATTTTAACAGTTTGTTGTTGCACACATAACATAATTTTGTTATATTAAGTACTAGTTACTGATTACCAAGTCATTTGTAAACCTTTGATAAACATTTTTGGATTGCTAACATGAAGTTGCAAATTATGATTATAATACCTTGTTAGTGTTTGAGAATTCTATAAACGTCCTAGCATTTATTTGGGCTCAAACAATCAAATAACCATCTCTTTGATGATCACCAGAAAACGATTTAATGGGGCCACATAAATGATACTTGATGCTTTATAAACCACTTATTGGTCATTGTCTAAATACTATAAGTGCTAGTTGCAACTTTAGCAATTCAAATAATGTTGACAATAACAATCTACAATTAACCAAAAGTAAAATAACACACATTACAACACAACCAATACTTAGTGAACATTACAAATCATCATTTCACTGTTTCCTAAAAACATCAATTTGACATTCATGTTAATATAAAGTGTTACTACTTGCTCTGTGCCAGTAAGCCATCCAAACATTACTATGGGAGCAACGCTCCACTGGATCAGTGGATCCACATTAGGCCAAAAGGCTGCATTGGCATGTAGGAGAATCCGCGGTAGACCAACATATGATGTTATTGCAGCTGCTGAATGTAACTAATAGAGTAACTTGGTTACTTGAAAATTGAGTAATCTGTAAAGTAATTTTTAAAGGAGTAATAAGTAATCAGATTACTTTTTTAAAGTAACTGTGGCAACACTGTGTATGCATTGGTTCTCAAACGTTCACTATTTACACCTCAAAGACATTTTCTTTGATCCTCTCACCCACCTCAGCCCAACAAAAACAAAAAAACTGACAAAAAAGCTTGACATCTGATCAATTATCAGCATAAATAAATACCTGATATTCTTATTCTTTTTTTTTATAAAGCACAACCCATATTTATTAACATTTCTGTAAATGTGCCAGTGTTAGCCAGCCGACTAATTTTCAACTGTAACACTTTGGCCAGATGATTTTAAACCAGAAAAGAAAAAAATGTTCAATATGGTTTGAGAAAAAAAGTAAGAGGCAGGAAAGTCAGTGTTCTCTCACAGCCATTATTGGGATTTAGAGTCCATGTATTTACCTTAGAAATGGTCCAAAACTCCTGTCGATCAAGCTTGTTCTGTTATAATGAGTTTTCTCCAGGTGAAGTAAGGAAGTCATTTCGCCCAGCCACTGTTCAAAAGCAGATGGACAAGTGGATTACCAATTCAAGTCTTTTTGCCATGACCATCCCAAACACACAGGTTATTGCACATTGAAAGGATGGAACAGAGTATTGTCAGAGCAGCCCAAAAGAAAAGGTTCACAATCCACCTGTATCTTCCTGTCATACTTTCAATAAGAAGTCTTCTTTTTCTTGGTTACAGTGCAACGGCGGAATGGGGAGATGGCAGCTTTATGAATAACAACAAATTAAACAGTTTCAGAATGTAAACCATGCGTGCATTATTTGAAGTCCGAAAAAAAAGCTGGAAGGCATATTTGGTGGACATCTGAATATAGGTAGCATCATTTCAAAGACTGAACAAATGGAACATTTACTAACAAAGTCAAATATTGACTACCTGTGTCTCACGGAAACATGGCTGACTCCTACAAAACATTCATCTATATACTTAATGTAACGGGTTATAATGTTGTTGTGCTTGCAGAGATATCCCTCTGCTACTAATGTTTTCTTTGACTGTTCAACTTTATTTCTCAAACAATACCAAGGAAAATAAGTTAACCTTATGAGTGACTTCAAGCTAAATTGGATTGACAAAACACGCAGGAAAAACTCAAGAACATTACCACCATGGTTCAGATGATAAAAATGATAAATAAACCCACAAGAATAATGAAAACCTCTCAAACTGAACGGAATCGGAAAGGAAAACCAAAGTACACAACTTGATTACTGATTTATCTGATCATAATCTTACACAGTTGGTTAGGAAAATCATCAAATCACAATTTAAAAACCCAAATCCAATGAGAAACATCTCCAATTTTTCCTTCTCAAATTTATCCTGACAATAAAACCTGTAATCAATCATGCAATTACCTAGTAATTGCATTCAAAGCTATCTGGTGTAAATGTACCAAAAAAGGCCCAGGGAATCAAATACCAAACATACCCTGCCTTGGTTGACTAGTGCTCTCTGTGAGCTAATGAGAAAAAGAGATTCTTCTCTAAAGAAGTTTCTTAAATCAAGACTGACCACTAATCATCTTTTTTCTTTTTAACCTGAAACAAAGTCAGACCGCAGCTCAGAAAAGCAAGAGCAAACTTCTTCCTGGACATTGTCAGAGATGCCAAATGGAATAGTAAGACTTTGGAAAAGCATTGACAATTTGCTTGGAAAGGAAAAACCCAAATGTGAAAACACGGCTCCAAATCAATGATGTAACTCAAACTGATTGCCTTTTTGTTGCAACACATTTTAATGACTGTTTTGAGTTTGAGTTTTTCAAAAACCCACCTCCTTTACACACAGGTAAGTGTCAATTCTGCCCTAGATCTGACACCTACAAATAAGGCAGTGGTTGGAAAAATACTCTCAACCCTGTCTAACAGCAAAGCAAAAGATGTATATGGACTTGATAGTGAGAATGAATTACAAACAAGTCAATAAATGACAACATCTTCCCCCAATAGCCTGAAATTTGCCATAGTTACCCTTGTACATAAATCTTGGGGGGTAAACTATTGGCTTATTAGCATCCTTCCAGCCATCTCACAGGTCATGGAAAAATGGTGAAAGACTAATTAATCACTCTCCTAGAATCCAAGGCTTTTCTACATACTAAGTACATCCTGTACCTATGTACAATGATTTGTTTTCATGTAAAAACGGCCATTTGAATCATTATATAAAAGTGCCCTTAAGATTCCTGACAAAAAGCCACGTCATTACCATCACTGTCATATTCCCCCTAAATATGTATATCTTGAAAGTGTTATACTTCACTCAAATGTGAAAAAATCTGTTACACTCTGCTCCGAAAAAACAACACAGGTAACTAGATTAGCCTCAAGGGCGACTGTAGTCTTCCACAACCAAAACAACATTTGGGGGGACATCATTCTCCTTTGTGGCTATAAATCTGTGGAATACACTTCCTACAGAGCTAATTTCATGCACTAACTTGCACTCGTTTTCACGCTTAGCAAAGCATTGGTTGTTAACTAA
Organism: Etheostoma cragini; assembly: GCF_013103735.1. Classification (NCBI taxonomy): domain Eukaryota; kingdom Metazoa; phylum Chordata; class Actinopteri; order Perciformes; family Percidae; genus Etheostoma; species Etheostoma cragini. The sequence goes on from NC_048418.1 coordinate 17,789,952, forward strand.
GCAGACTTGCTCCCACTAGCAAACTGATGTGCAACATCTCTGTGTGTTTCTGGGGTGGGATAGGGGGACAATAATGTCTGAAGATTTTTATGACTTAATTTATCTGTATTGTATATGTTGAACTGTAAATACTTTGTATTTGAATGTGCCATCTACCTGCCCAGGGACTACACAACGTAAAATAGCAATTTGCTGCAACCTGGCACAAGACATCTATTAATATTTTTTGTGCACTCTACCAGTTCAAATAAATAAATTACAATTATGTTAAACATCTATTTTGTCTATATTTGATTCTCTATTCATTGTGTATTTAATACTAATGTTTAATATGTTTGTTTGTCTCTGTATGTACCAACAGATTTCTTGTAAGTGTGACTTTGGCAATGAGCCTGATTCTGATTCTGAAGAAAGAAAGAATGAAAACCAATGAAAATTGTCCTCCCAATATTTACCTAAATGTGGAAAAGTAAAAAAAAAAGAGTGTTCCACCAATACACACTCAAGATCACAGAAAGGTCCATCCATCCATCTTCGACCGCTTATACGGTATTGGGTTGCGGGGGCAGCAGCTCCAGTAGAGGACCCCAAACTTCCCTTTCCCGAGCCACATCATCCAGCTCCAACTGGGGGATCCCGAGCCGTTCCCAGGCCAGGTTGGAGATACTGTATAATCTCTCCACCTTGTCCTGGGTCTTCCCCGAGGCCTCCTCCCAGCTGGACGTGCCTGGAACACCTACCTAGGGAAAAGCCCAGGAGGCATCCTTACCAGATGCCCGAACCCACTCAACTGGCTCCTTTCGACGCGAAGGAGCAGCGGCTCTACTCCGAGCTCCTCTCGGATGACTGAGCTTCTCACCCTATCTCTGAGGGAGACGCCAGCCAACCTCCTGAAGAAACCCATTTTGGCCGCTTGTACCCTGAATCTCGTTCTTTCGGTCATGACCCAGCCTTCATGACCATAGGTGAGGGTAGGAACGAAAATTCCCCGGTAGATCGAGAGCTTTGCCTTCTGGCTCAGCTCCCTTTTCGTCACAACGGTGCGATAAACAGAATATAATACCGCACCAGCTGCTCCGATTCTCCGACCAATCTCAAGCCCCATGGTCCCCTCACTCGCAAACAAGACCCCAAGGTACTTAAACTCCTTCACTTGGGGTAAGGACTCACTCCCTACCCAAAGAAAGCACTCCATCGGTTTCCTGCTGAGAACCATCGCCTCAGATTTAGAGTTGCTGATCCTCATCCCAGCCGCTTCACACTCGGCTGCGAACCGATCCAGTGAGTGCTGAAGGTCAGAGGCCGATGATGCCATCAGGACCACATCATCTGCAAAAAGCAGCGATGAGATCCTGAGTCCACCAAACGTCAACCCCTCCCCGCCCCGACTACGCCTCGATATCCTGTCCATAAATATTATAAACAGGATTGGTGACAAAGCGCAGCCCTGGCGGCAACCCTCACCTGAAACGAGTCCGACTTACTGCCGAGAACCCGGACACAGCTCTCGCTTTGGTCATACAGAGATTGGATGGCCCTAAGAAGGGACCCCCTCACCCCATACTCCCGCAGCACCTCCCACAGTTTCTCCCGGGGGACCCGGTCATACGCCTTCTACAGATCCACAAAACACATGTACACTGGTTGGGCATACTCCCAGGCTCCCTCCAGGATCCTTGCGAGAGTAAAGATCTGATCCGTTGTTCCACGACCAGGACGGAATCCGCATTGTTCCTCTTCAATCTGAGGTTCGAATATCGGCCGAACCCTCCTTTCCAACACCTTGGAACAGACTTTACCAGGTAGGGTGAGAAGTGTGATACCCCTGTAATTGGCACACACCCTCTGGTCCCCCTTTTTGAAGAGGGGAACCACCACCCCAGTCTGCCACTCCTTAGGCACTGTCCCAGACTTCCACGCAATGTTAAAGAGGAGTGTCAACCAAGACAGCCCCTCCACACCCAGAGCTTTCAGCATTTCTGGACGAATCTCATCAATCCCTGGGGCTTTGCCGCTGTGGAGTTGTTTGACTACCTCAGCGACCTCCACCAGGGAAATTGACGACAATCCCCCATCATCCTCCAGCTCTGCCTCCACCACAGAGGACGTGTCTGCTGGATTTAGGAGTTCCTTAAAGTGCTCCTTCCACCGCTCTATTACCTCCCCAGTTGAGGTCAACAACGTCCCATCCTTACTGTATACAGCTTGGATGAGTCCCCGCTTCCCCCTCCTGAGGTGGCAAACAGTTTTCCAGAAGCACCTTGGTGCTGACCGAAAGTCCTTCTCCATGTCTTTTCCGAACTTCTCCCACACCCGCTGCTTGGCCTCGGTCACGGCAGAGGCTGCAGCCCTTCGGCCCCGTTGGTCACAAAAAGGTGATATTTATTAATACGATTTGTTTAGCTTTTGTTTTAGTAATGTAAGCAACGAATCTCAATACAATCACACTTGGGCATTTACTGAATACACTTGTATCCTTTTCAGACTCCCCTCTCAGACACTATAATATATGTCTTTACCTAACTCTTTGCTTTATCCCATCTGCCCATTTGAATAGCCTATGGAGTAAGTTACAAAAAATATGAAATACGATTAAAAGAGACAAATCAGTGTTAACAGGTAGTCTGGCCGACTATAGATTGTGATAATCCAGGTGCCAGGGAAAAAGAAACTAGTTAATGAAACTGTCACCTAATAGCAGATGCATCAAATTACTGTACCTAGTCAGATCTGTTCTGAGTTAATGGAAAATGTGATCCCTGAAGCACCAGGCCTTAAAATAAAAGGATAGAGTTGTCAATTACCGCAATCCATATTACGGGAAATAAAATAATCTAATCACTTAAGGAAGGACGTTGGTGTCTGATCAGACTTGAAATGAGTGGATATAAAGTTTGTAACTTTGAAATTGCAGAGGCAACGTGAGTTATTTTGTTACTCTGTGGGCTATTTCAATCCAGGACATCATGTTCCACTGGTATGATTTCTCTGGAACCAATCAGTGGGGCTGTGCATAATCATGCAGATGGGCCAGGCTGACTGGATTTCCTAGAACAAAATAAGACTCTAACAGCCTCACAGGAGAGGGGGAAAAGAGGAGAGGAAATGAGAGGAAAGGAGAAAACAAGACAAGAAAGAAGAGAACAAAAGAGGCAACCAAAGAAAAGATGAAAATAGAAGGTGGAAGGGGTCAAAACAAAGGTGAATGGAGGTAAAGGAAATGACAGGCCAAGATAGTGATAGATGTATATTTTTTAGATGGGTAGAGTTATTGTAACGGCCTGTCTTAAATGGGTGGAGTGGATCTGGAAGGAAGGAAAAGCAAAACAGAGTCACCTAACAGAACAGGGGAAGAAAACAAATATCGGGTGCATGCAACAGAGAACAGAGTGAGAAGGAACAAAAGATAATAGCAGCGCAAAGCTAAATACATCGCTTGCATCTGCACCCTGGATAGGGAGATACGTGCGTCTGCACAGCCCTGCCAGATAGATAGGACAGCACAAGATGAATGAGATGGGTAAATATGCTGTGCTAATCTTATAACCACCATGGACATTCTGATGATAAGAGCAGGTGTGTTATCATCTGTGTGTGGATGTGTGTGTTCTTCAAGTTTGTCTTTATCTCGCTGTGTGTGTCTCTCTCCAAATACTGATACACTGCATAGAAGTTGTGAGAGTGAACAGTTTGTGTATAATATTCAAAATAATGAATAACGTCAAATATGTGTTGCTTAGTACTACATTTGGATTAATATATACACAAAACTAAAATCTTCCAGTTCTATAGTGTGCTCGTAAAATAAGCTTTACAAAATTAGAAGAAGTGAGTACAGACATTGTAGTAGTACACTAAGCTTCGTCGTGTATCTGATTGCTCGACCAACCCTCCCTTTCCCTCTCTTTCATCCATCCATCGTCCCCCTCAACCCTTTCTGTTGAACATCTCTCTCATGTCTCTTTAAGGTACCGTCTGGGGGTCTGTAAACTATTCGGGCAAAACCCACTTCTGAGACGGTACCCCCACTCTGAGTCTCCTCCACTCGGTCATCATACTGTACATCCTCCCAGACCAGCCGTCAGCCGACATCCACATGAATTTATCTATCTGCACATTCAAAATGTTCATCTGCACATTCATAATGTTCATTAACTAATGCTAATGAACTTGTATTCCATGTCAGTTGTTGCTGGGTTGGGAGGGAATGTTTTCAGTCCAAGGTACTGAAATATGTTTCGGAGTATAACCTAATATGATCAACATTGAAAAGCAAACATGATTTTAAATTCATTCAATAAATAAATTGGTGCATGGTCAGTCCAACTAGGGAATTATAAAAACAGGAATCTGCTTTATCAATAAAACATGATTTTTTTTTTAAATATAACTACAAACTTATTAAACTATAAACCAACATGTGGCGAGGTTTGTCAAATTTGAGCTAATCAGACTTTTCATTGGTGCCCACTGGATTACTGGAGAGCAGAATTGCAGACTGAGAGGCACGCCTACAGTCAAGTATCTGGCACACAACGCTCTGCTGTGTGAGTTTTCCATCATCACACATATTACAATGAAACACACACATGTGTGCTGTTAGTGCGTGCTATGCTGCATAGATGTAAATATGCAGCTCGATTTATTTTACTTTGATGTATATTTTGCATACACAGCCGTTCAGCCCCACACTCTGTTTTCTCTACATAAAACATGGGGGAAAAACTATAAAAATACAGCTTCCCCCTCGTCTTTAAAAGCTGATGTGTCAGGCTGAGCAACATTTATCTTCAATCAAACTTATCTTTCTCAACAAGTTGCTGATTTTTTTTTCTGCCTGTGTACGTGTTTGTTGTGTGTGTAAAAAGTGAATGCAAATCAAATCCATCAAAGTTAGCCTTTGCCTTTTGCCGCACTTCTATGTATAGATCAAAGGCAGCTGAGCTACGTAGGTACACCGCGGGGGGGCGGAGACTCATGTCTGTGCATCTCTACAGAGGTGTTTGTGAATAAAAATGTGTTATTTACTTCTATATCCGTCACAGCCCAGAGTAAATGACTTATAGGCTACACCTAAACTTTGAAGGGAAAGTTGTTTTTCACTGTTCAAAATTCAGATTTCCTGAATATTTAGGATTTTTTAAATCATTCTGTAGCTTCCCAGTAGTGTTCCTTGTGCATTCCATTTTAAACGTTCACATTTTGGTTGTAGTAAGTATGTTTAGTGTCAGAATGCTGCTTTCCCAAGGCCTTCTAGGTTCTTCTTCACACGTAACATAACGTAGGTTTCTGTATGATGGCATTACGTCAGTACAGTACAATACTGTACAGTATACAGTGACTTACAGCATGGTGGTCAGCACGGCCCCATGTTTGGAGAACCAGACAGGAAGCCATGCCGGGGACGCCATGTTAGGCACAATCAAGGCAGCGTTAGCATCTTTTTGTATTCTGCGAGGTGACACTTCTGTTTTTGTCAAATGAGTGTGGTGGCTTTGAACACAGTGCCAGTACCAGGAAAACATATTTTAATCACCAAAGGACCAGCTAAAACAAAATCATCATCAGGTTAACATTACGATATAACTTTACCTTTAAGCTGAAGCTGTTGTTTCACACTTTTTAAATCCACCAGTCTCCATTCTCGCAGAACACAGGAATCGCATGTGTCCTGGCGTCCTGGTGTTCACTGGAGGAACATGATATTGCTTAGCTTCTCTGCTATAATGTCAAAAGTAGTCAAGCTAATGTTGTAATTTTCTTGTTCTAATATGTCAACTTTTACTCAATAGTATTTCAAAACAATTTCAATTTGTTTTTCAAATGCTATAAACTTGAATAAGACACCCCAAAATTAATGAAAGCAGAGATTTGCACTTGCCAAACGGCAGTGTGTGGAATCAAACATGTTACTTTGGGGAATTAAATAGAACATTGATGTAGGAAAACGGGTCAATTTGACTTGAGGACAACATGAGGGTTAGTAACTTTCCAAAACTCTTAACAGAGTTAGCACAACATCTGTCTGTGAAGGCTATACATTTAACATATTTCTTGTTGCTCTGACACAAAATGTATACAGACAACAAATTAAAAATGCTTGAACTTCTTTAACACACAAACTCAACGAAGACCAAAACGGTGGATGTTTACTGACAAATTTTAAAATTCTTTCACACTGTATGTCCAAGTTTATTGTGATGTGCACCTTAGTACTGAATACCACAGCAATGAAATACAATATGCCTTCTGCACTCTCTCAGCACCAGTCAATAGTAACAGTTATAAATAACATAAATAGCATTTGAAGACATCTAGAATATCCAAGCACAGTAGACATGGTGACTACGCTCAGACCACAGCTCTCCTTCCTGCTGTGCCTCATTGAACCTTATTACCTGGCGGTAAAAACTATCCCTGACATGTGATGTACGTGTTGGGATGCTCTGCAAACATCTCCATGAAGAAAACAAAAATAGATAAACTGCAGTGCCAAACACAATCTATTATCAATACAATCACTATTGTCTGTTATATAAAGGAAGTCCTGACACATAAATGAATGCAGTTTCTGTAATTCCATCTAATGTTATGTGATGATATTGTTCTATGATTGACTAAATGTTCCTGTTGAAGAGGACATGTGTTAGTGTTTTGGAAGAATACTGTGAAATTGAGACATGTTTGCATTGTTTTGGTAGTCGTAGTGTCTGTATTAGTGTCTTATTGTATTTTGAAAATTAGTGTTGGGCTTTAGTTTACAATGTGGAATTTTGAGCATGGAATGAACTGTTTTCTCAATGTGTGTTGTAGGTGTGTTGGTGCACTAAGACTTTAGAAAAGTTGTTGAAAGTATTGTAAAAATTGTCTTAGCAATTGTGAGAAATTGTAAAACACAAATAAAACTTACAAGCAACAGTGTCCAGGAAACAACAGGCAGTAGTCAAAGGAAGTCAAACAAGATGTAACGTGGAAGAGCAGAGAAACTACAAAACGAAACAGGAAACAACTACAACAGAAAACCAACAATCGTGACAGGTAGTAAGGATTCATGTTTTGTTTCTAGCTACCATTAGATGCTGGCTATATTCACAGTCATAAAAGCCCTTGCTCTGAACCCAACTGACGGACACACTTTTTCGGCTTAGAATTACAGTAGGAACTAAAAATTCCACAACCACGCCATCCTTTTCCACCCGACTGAAATACACACTTTATTGGTTTAGAATTACGACGACAATCGCTAATCACACTGCTAACTCACGGTCCTCTCTCAATGATGTACAGCCCGTCTGTTGGCTTAAAATAACTCAACATTGTCAGCTACGGCCGCTGAACAGGCTACTTGTTGTAAAAAGCTGTAGCCAGCTTGCCTGGTCCCCTGGTAAGGTTAGCAGTTAGCAAGGCTAGCATGGTGGCATTAGCCAGGACAAGACAGGATCACTTTCCTGGCTGTGTCTCAATTGTTATTGCATAAAAATGAAAACAACTCAGGTACTGTAGCTATATAATTCAATGTGAGAACACAAATGTTGAAATGACATAAATGTCCGTTCCTAGTAGCCTTAATAAATTAGCCTAAAGCTAATGCTTACCTGTTCACGAGGAAATTAGCCAACTTGGCGTCCTTTTGGGCTCCAAGCTGTCTTCATCTTTCAAATACATCTCCAATATTTACCCAAGTTTTTTTACGTCTCTGGTCACGCAACTGTTAGAAACATGCTGGGTTTTCTTTTAGGTCAGGCAGAATCTATCTGTATTGATAGATCGCTACAGCTGTAGCGAGCTGGGTTTATGTTTTTAAAGCCATGTCTGGCAACCCGGCCTGGCTGTCAAACTGGGCAGTTGATAACAACACACAGGCCAAAACACAAACAAAAATAACGTCACTGAACGGAAATTTCAAAAGGAGTAAATACTGGCATTAGAATTGTTGTCAGAAACGATAGTCTTTCAACTTAGCATGCTTCCTTAATATCTGATGATGCATTGGGGTCATTTTGGGATTTACTACAGTAAATATATTACATCTTGGACCTTTAAGTCCTGTGCCGATTACATTAGTGTAGGCCTGCCTCCCATGCATGCATCTATCTTAAAGATCAGGAGCAGAGAGATTGTTATCATTCTCATCATAGTGTGTGTTGTGGAGCTCTGCACCTTATCGACGTATCTTTCTCTTTCAAGAATGTATCGTCAGGTGACTTAAAAGAAACTGACATCAAAAGCCGTAGTCAGCCTGGACTGTGGAAGACAGAGCTGACCAGCCAGATGCCGGTCCCCTTGACTTTCTTTCCTGCACCTCTACTATCTACACACATCTGGCTATTTGATGTTTAGACTACAAGGTCCAAAAAAACTTCTTCCTAACTTGGTCACACTCACTTAATCTGTTACCGGCTTAACTTGAGTTTGCAGAAAGTCTTGACAAAAGAAGTCGACAGATGCTCTGTAGTTCTTTTTGTGGTTTACAGATGTCTTTTCTCAAAACTTTGCATTTAGAACGGAAATAAATTCTGCTTACGTTTTGTGGAAGAAAATTCAAACTACATTGGATACCGCAGCTATAGTTGTGAAAACAGGATCTAAGACCAAAAGCCTCTGAGCGAGTATTCCCTATGGCACCTGCTGACAGACATTTGATAGCCAGTGTAGCTAAGAGACCTGCTGTCAACTTCTGTGGTATGCTATTAACTGAAACATATCATAGCCCTGTATAGCCAACATAAACTCTGACGTTTCATCCCTTTCTCAACATGCCCACATGTACCGCATGCAATTCTTTTTACAACATAAACATTTGGGAGGACCCGTTGTGAGTTTGTTTTGTTTTCCATTCGGAACGTGGAAGCTTCCAACTTACCACTGATTCCCTCTCATGGATGTAAGATAATTTAAGCTAAAATAGATTTTGTTGATCCCACAATTGGAAAATGCACTTGTCACAGAAGCCCAATGCAGCAGAACAAATACACAAACAGAAAAAAGACCTATTAAATAGAAAAAGGATAGAAAAATACACAAACAGAAAAAAGACCTATTAAATAGAAAAAGGATAGAAAAATACACAAAGAAAAAAATAGGAAACAAAACAAAAATAAGAAAAGAGAGACATATCAAGAGAGCTGGATACGGTGCCGCTAATTTGTCCCAGTGGCCACTCACCGTGCAGCAACTTAGAAATCCCTAAAGGCATTTTACCCATAAACCAACATTGTAAACGGGACGTTATTGAAACTGTTGAAAACATGCCTCCAAATGGAAAAAAGATAAATCATTGTTCTTTCTATTATGGATTTTCAGATGAGATGATGAAAAGCATTAATACACACGTGCACACGGGGCCGCACTACAAGGAAGCAAACCTGGAAGCAAACAGGGAGGGTCCAAAACCATGGTTGCAGCTGTCGCTGTGGTCCTGCTACACGTCCTGAGGTGTGCTGTTACATCCTACTACGCTCTGTGGTACCCTGCTATGTCCTGCTGTGTCATGTTATGCCATGAACTACTACAAATAGTTCTATTCACTGTTCAGTTAGTTTTACTGTGACTGACTATTCATTACACCTCCAACTGGACCATCAGACGCCGCCTACCAAGAGCCTGGGTCTGGCCGAGGTTTATTCCTAAAAGGGAGTTTTTCTTCGCCACTGTTGCACCAAATGCTTGCTCCTGGGGGAATTACTAGAATTGTTGGGTCCTTGTAAATGTGTGCACTAGACCTACTCTACCTGTAAAGTGTCTTGAGATAACTCTTGTCATGAATTGATGCTATAAAAAATATTTAATTGAATTGAAACAAGCAAGCAAGGTTGACTGTCTGTGTGGCCGTAGTATTTAAATGATATTACAGGCTAATTATCAGGCTCATTTTTTTTCTTTCTTCAAATACACAATTCTGACTTATTTAAATTCAGGTTGATCCAACATGTACAGTAACTTCCATGATGGTAGTGGCCTATCTTTAGCTGGTGTTTTGCAAACAAGAGAGCAAGGTGAATCATATATTAACGAGGATTCATAGTCTGAATGTGCCAAAGAAAAATGAAAATAACAAAAGAAGAAAAAACCTCTTCAGACTCCTAACTTAAATTGGATTTTAACTCCATTGAGTGCAGGTTGTAGATGCTTATTTTCATTCAATTGTCAAGCGCCGCTGATGACAAGTTAACAGCCCTGCCACTGAATGCAAATCATGTTGGCTTTCTCATATTGCTGCCAGGTGGAGCTCTCAATATGTCGTTCAAGTGAGACTTGCTTCAACTACAGAGTCTTAAAATGTATAATTGAAAAGGAAATGGTTTCTATTGTCAGGCACTGTTGTTAAGTCCCAGCTTCAATGCCTGTCATCCTGATATCCCAGCAAATAACTATTTTTAATACCTCTGGCACGTCTACAAATTAAGTAGGCCATTTACTTTTGAAATGGCCAGAATGAAAAGAAAATCTGGTGCCATAATTGTCCATGTGTGGTGATTTGATATATTATATGCATGATATGCACTCCATATGTCATTAAGAGGCACACCTACTTTACATTTCCATTTTCCAATGTCTCATACATAAGAAAAATAAACCCATATACACAAGTGGGATCTTTAGCATCACAGAAAAAGAAGTATAGGGTAATGCAACTATTTGCATCAACTAAAATCAAATTACTTAAGAAAAATTTGCATAAAGCTTCAGGAATATACTGTACCTCTAACTACCTTTTCTTCATGAAAATCTCTCATTGCACAGCTTAAAACATAAAATACAATGAAAATAAGAGCATTTTCTAGGATTCCATGATAGACATTCTGATCGCTCATATACAGTACACCCTTCCTCCTGCAGCCACAGCTATAAATGGATCCCCCAATGACACTTCTTTGCATTATAATCCCACTCACAGCCATGTAAATCTCTCCTTACAAGAGCAGACACAGAAATGCAGCATTGAGTGCTGAGGACTAGGTGTAATTCTTTCTGAGTAGAGAATGGCACTGTAGGTCTTGACAGCTCGGAGCGTTCTCTGAACATACACACTTCTGCAAGGCCACCTGCTACACCCTTCTTTTAGAGACAAATTGATAATTGTGTCACTGTTAAGGAGAAGTTCAGAAAAGGACAATTCTCTGAGGCAGCATCTTGGTTCCAGTCGGGGTTTTTTCTAGCAGATACGTGTCTAACAGATGCATTTGAACAACCAGGAACGTATCAAAGTCTGTTGAGCATGCAGAACAGAACAGGCATCAATTTCTTAGGGGTAGAGCTTTGTGTGTTGATGTTAGTTGCCACTTTAAATCAGTTGTTATCCCATTTTCGTCTCCTAAATGAAAAGCAGAGAGCAAAACAGAGCCAGTCAATGTATATTGTTTAGTGCAATACTGCTATGCTCCCTTTGCTTAACATGCAGCATACATGATTTGAACAACAGCAGGATGTAGGATTTTTACTATCTACCCTTGCATGTGTGTTTTTATTTCTTTTGGGGCTTTTCCGCCTTTAATTTGACAGGACAGTTAGGTAAGAAGACATTCAGGAAATCAGGTAAGATTCAAACCCTTGACCTCTGCGTCGAGGCACAAACCTCAAAGTACATGTGCGCCTGCTCTACCCACTGAACCAAACTGGCCACACTTGCCCTGTTTTTTTTAGAATTGATAGACACTTTCTTGACCACAGAGAAAAACTCTGTGCTTTAAGTGATGCAAGTGGACATTTATCATGTTATATTTCTTTTACAGAGAAAACACATTGCAAGAGTCCATGTTCTACGTGCCCTAAAAGAACAGCTCTAAGCAATCTGAGTTTTATTGAAAAATTTGTTCATAGTTTTTTTCCGGACTGAGAACTCTTCCTGTGCTTTGGCTCAACTCATGTAATGTCAAAAACACATTGATCAACACACTGCATGTGCAACATGCCAGCGGCAACCAACATCCCTCTCTCCCATCGCCAAACAAGAGTACTGTGAGGCAGATGATACTTACACACGCAGTATGTCTTCAGCCATTAATCTGACTATAGCGCCATAGCATTGCAATGGGAGTTTAAATGGAATTTCCCTATAAGAAATCCATGTTAAAACTTTATACAAAACACCTTGCAGGGTTTGGTTTGACATTGATGGAAAACAGCTGATGGATCAAATAACTTTACCAGACATGGCCAGATAATAACACACATTCCACAGGAGGATAGTTTGATACTGCAGGCTGAGAAAGCCTACTTGCATAATTCACTCGTTTTGTAACTGTAGGGAAGTGAGTGAAAGCTTTTCTTAGCATTTCCCTAGCATTTCCTGCTTTAATGAGCTTCAAAAGTGGAGTAGAAAAAAAAATATGCAAAAAAATGGAGACGGGTATGGCTGCAGCCTGGAGCGTCCCATGTCATCTGTCCCGTCTCATATGGTCTCGTCTCATGCGGAGGTGTGTCCGACGGTTAATCCAGAGGGTCAAAATTACGATATTGCGAATAATTTTCCAGATAGAGTCCAGATGACCACATTTGTTGCAATCAATTGAAAAACTGTTAAAGTAACAATTTTGCCATAGCCTACATGTAGTTTGCTCATTTCTGAATGTTATGCTTGTGTTGTTCCATATTAACGTATCTACATCTGATGAAACCTGCATCAGCGAGGCAGCCGTTTCAGCCAACTAACGGCAGGACCTCCTGAGGAGGGATCACAATCCACGATCTGCACCCACAACAAGACTACAAAAATAAACTTGTTACACGCTTTCCAAGACTTTGTAATTGTATATTCTAGATTGTTTTTACACTTCACTGGGACATTGCTGCAAATACAACTGCTTATCAGCATGGCAAGAGCGACAGTCGGCCTCGGCTGTCGGCACTCTGGGACCCAGGACAGAATGTTGTCAGGTCTCTGGGACCCGGGGCAGAATGTTGTCCGGTCTCCGGGACCCGGGGCAGAATGCGGTTCTATTTTTCTACTATCGCAGCATCGGCCAGACCCATCCTGCATTCGACTGCGTATCTCTGCTGCCCCGGTCTTGGGCCAGAATGCGATTGAATTGTTCTTCCACTTCCACCAGCGGTTCTGTTTTATTTTGTGTTGTATTGTATGAAAGGGGGAAAACATTTTTAAAACAAAACCAAATGCTTGACCTTTGTCGGGAGAGAGATTTCCTTCTATAGCTGCAACTTTGATCCAAGGTGCAGCTATAGAAGGAGTTTTTTAGTTTGCCTATCATCTGCATTTATTTTAGAGACGGACATATATTTAAAAATATTTAAAATCACACCAAATATTTTATTCATTAGTAAGATAGTTTACGTGAGCTTTTACTTTGAAAAGTAAGCGAGATATTGGTATTTTATTCCAGATGCAAGCTTTTTTTTTTTGAAAAGTAGAAACTCTGGGATGGCAGAAGGATTTTTTTAGTTTGCCTATAATCTGCATTTATTTTATAGACGAACATATATTTTGAGTGTTTTTATTCATCAGTATGATAGTCTGCATTTATCTTATAGACAGGTTTAGTTAAAAAAAAATGGGAAGAAAAAAAATACGTTCCACCAATACAAACAGGATTGTTGCCTTAAGGGAGCCACCCATCCCTACATTGTCACACCTGCAGCTTCCTACATGCAGCCTCAGCATGTGAGGTCACACAGAACAACCAGTTTTGCCATAGATAATTTGGATAACAGCGGCTTTTGTAGGGGCCACCGTAATGAGGCATCCTGGTGAGGTAACAGCTTTGTATTGGTGGTGATTCCAGAGGCTGAGCTTAGCTGTCCATGTGAATTGCTCAGTCATCATAATGCCTTCTGAAATCTTAACAGTCACAAGCAATGGCATGTCCATCACATGCATTTATGTGGCTAAGGCGTGTGTGTCAGTCTGTTCCTTTATCATTCCATGTGGCAAGCCTCTGGAAAGCACATCAATGTCTGTGTCGCTGTGGGGGAGTGGGCTCTGCCATTACAGCATCATGTGGTCTTGTCTGATTGCCTCAGAGCATTTTTCTTACCAAGTATTGCGCCTGGATGAAAGGGAGAGAAGATAGAGTCAAGAAGAACTGTTGAGTATGCATCGCACATGTGTGAGAGATTCAGAATCAGAAGATAGGGGCAGTAAGCAATAACCAAAGCAAACACAAAAGGTATGGGGAAACTCAAAGGGAAAGAGAGAGATTGAGGGAGGGAGAGACATACGTTCGTAAAGTAGATAAATAACAGGTTGCCCTTCTAAAAAAGACACTAAAACAATCACACATGTGAGAGTCAGTGTATTTTCACTCTCCAGATTTTAACGAGAGACAGATGTGTTTGCCACTTCTGGAGACGGTGTCTCCAGTGTGATCACAGAGCATCGCTCGGATATCACACAAAAGAAAGACGAAAGAGGGAAAAAAAGGGGAGATATCTTTTTTTTCTTTGTTGAGAGCATATGGGCAGACAGACTCAAGTTCAAGGCAACTAGCCACAGAAAAACTCCTCTCTTCGTTTTGAACTCCTCATTTGTTGCACTACCTTTTCATCCATGATTAGCAGTGTCCTGTCAAGACCTGCCATATGTATCTGACAAGTCGTCATTAAGTGCAGAGAAAAATTGGTTTAAATTGAATACTGAGAGTGCTCCATGAGTGTTTGTGTGGGACTGTCAAGTTTTTTAATTAAGGTGGCTTAACAAACATGTTTTCCTGCAGAACAAAATAATGCTGTTCCTTTCAGAGTGCCTAACTGTGAACCGTTGATAATGGCTTTACTGTATTGCCAGCAATTCGCATAGGACAGGGTTGACATGAATGGTAGACATCAAAGAAAAACAAGCATAATAGAATGTTTTCCTCCAGGCTATGTAAAGCATATTTCATGTATGTGGGTGAGTGGACGTGCAATCTAAGCCGTGTAGTGCAGATGCAGTGACACAAGCAAGCCCACTGATACAAGTGTTTTTTTCATAAATATATGTCTATACATATATAAATGTAACAGTGCAAACATTTTAGGCAGGTTTGTAGGCAAAAAAGCTTCTGTGGGTGTAAACTTCGGCTGTAATCCTTCTGTCTCTTCTTGTAATCCCGGATCCACCCGATGATGTCGAGATCAGGGCTCTGTGGGGGCCATCCCATCACTTCCAGGACTTCTTGTTCTTTTTTACTCTGAAGATCGTTCTCAATGAAATTGGCTGTATTTTTGGGGTTAACACTAGAACTGCCATGACGGTCATTTTGACCGTTTTGAAATTTACATATGTAATAATTTTGCTGAATAAAAAAATACAATCCTGCTGGTTCCTGACTTTTCCTAAAAGGCTCTATATTTTAATTTAATAACATTTTTATATACATCACACACAAGGCAAAGAAAATAAAATCACTTTACCTATTTTGGCCATACACGGTCATATTGACCGCTCGGATTGTCGCGGTATTGTTTTTAATCTTTCGCGCGGTTGAAGATGCATATTGGTTGCTTAGTTACTATCAGCGTCTCTGCCAAAGAAACGTCATAAGCGGTCTTGAGTACCTAGTGTGGGCATTACCGATGGGCCGAAGGTAAAGCCAGAGTCGGTAACGCTAGCTACCACCGTGAATACGGCGTGAATGGACTCCGTTCTGAAGAGCCGCCGGGCGCTCGCTCTGTGGAAGGAGCGGTACACAGAGCTAGATGGCCGGTGGCTGACTACGTGTTTATACCACTTTATACATCCTCAAACTGTCTGGAATTGCACACATCCTCTCTCCAAGGAGTGCACCAGCAGTGAAAATTGTCCGGAGGAAGTTCAGGCAGAAACTAGCAGAGGAGCTGAGACACGAGTTTAGCGAGGAGAAAAGGGAGCGGAGCACGGTCCGAGCATCGCTGCGCACGACGGCAGACACCAACACGGAGGCAGTGACAGGTTATGTTAGGTTATAAATGTTCAGAGAAGATACTTTTAGGTGTTATTTGCATGTTTTAAGTTATGTAGAATTAATTTACATACCATATTTTTCAGATGTGAATGAAATAATTAAGTTTTACTATGCCGATATGAATAATTGAAACACCTGGGCAACTCAAGTATATAATTAAACTCGTTAAATTGTACATTTTTGGTGTTATTTCGTTTTTCTAAAGGTATCCTAACACAATACCTGCATTAATATTGCAATTAGGTATTGACAGGTACATGACAGATTATAGTATTTGGAATCTGGCGGTCAAAATGACCGCTCACGGCAGTTCTAGTAGTTATGGAATCCCGGCACTTCAAGTGTTAATGACCTGCTGGCGAATACAATTGGGGCCAATCATAAGCCTCCCTGATGGTATTGCATGATGGATAAGTATCTGCCTGTATTTGTCAGCATTGGGGACACCATTAATCCTGACCATATCTCCAACTCCATTTGCGGAAATGCTGCCCCAAACTTGCAAGGAAACTCCACCATGCATCACTGTTGGCTGCAGACACTCATTATTGTAGCTCTCTCCAGCCTTTCGGAAAAAAACTGCCTTCTGCTACAGCCAAATATTTCAAATTTGGACTCATGAGTCCAAATCACCTGCTGCCATTTTTCTGCACCCTAGTTCCTGTATTTCTGTGCATAGTTGATTTGCTTGGCCTTGTTTCCACGTCGTAGGTAAGGCTTTTTGGCTGCAGGTCTTCCATGAAGACCACTTCTGGCCAGACTTCTCTGGACAGCAGATGGGTTATCTGGGTCCCACCGGGTTCTGCCAGTTCTGAGCTGATGTCACTGCTGGATGTCACTGCTGAAGTGGCTTGATGTGTTTTTCATCTGCTGCACTAAGTTTCCCTGGCCAACCACTGCATCTACGATCCTCAACGTTGCCCAACCTTTTGCAAGTGTACCTATAAGAATTGATGCTGGTTTGAAGGCAAAGGCTTGTAACACCAAATATTGATGTGATTTACATTTTTCTTTTGGTTGCTCACTTTGAATTTTGTAAATTGACTAAAAAAAACAATCATTGTTTATGGTTTGAAGGCATTCTTAGTTTACAGCATTTTTTCACATCTGCCTGAAACTTTTACACAGTACTTAAAATGTAAGTGTATTTTTCAGAATAAACCTGGATATCTGAGTATAGTTGCAGAGCCATGAAAAAGAAACCATTATGTCCCTGGTTGTACTCATTTGTTTTATTTATATTCCTATTTAAACAGAAACCATCTTCATAATCTAAATAAATCCAAACCCTACTTATTCAATTCAATTAACTTTTTAATAAATGCCATGCTAATGCTAACTTCTGAGTCTGAACATGTCACTTTGAGAAACAAACAGAGTCGTAAACATACAAACTGAACATTTCAGCTGGTAGTGGGAGTGGATGACACTGGATTGATGATTCTCATATTAAATAGTACTTATTATAGTTTTTCATTAGCATGCAGTGTGCTCGGCAAGCTTTCATAAATTCTTCATTCATTAGGAGATGTAATGAAGTCTTTCTTTTAATTTGGCCCATCAATAATTTGGAGACCTCACTGAATGGTCTCTGGAAATGGAGGCTGTGAGAAATCCTATACCATTAATATTGCATTGAACTCCTTCAGGCTTATTAGCAAGGCTAGGCCCTTAATGAGCCAATAGTCCTTAGTATTGTCAATATTTTATCCTTATGTACCTATTCTCGATTGAGATGGGTCTTCAAGCATGTTAATTAAAATGAGTCTGAACATGCGGGTCCAGAAGGTAACGGAGAGCTGTTCTTCATGTATAAGAATAACTGACTTGAAGATAAAAATGTTTAAATGATGATCTCTATGGATAGGAAGTTTGTAATTAGGTCACTCCAACTGTGATTTCAAACTTCCAGGTCACCTTTGCTGTAGTATGTGGGACTTTCTTTTGCCGAAAAGATATGAAATGTTTCACCCTGATGTGGCACCATACAGTTTTTGAAGCTGCAGTTTTAAAAGCATAGCAGCTTAATTTCTCCTTCACTTTGATTTGCATCTGGTCAAGACCCATATGGGTGTCTGTTCTCTGTAACATGGAAGAGAAGTCTTTCATTTCCTCGCAGCCTTTTTAATCAAAACTCTCAGAGTAATTACTGACTGAGGAGAGTCCAGGTACTGGCAACAGAGTCAGGGGCATTCATTTGCTCTTTAATGGCACCACTTGTTTATAAGCCTGAGTCCACCTACACACACCGCTAATGGACTGCACATAGCCCAGTCATGAATATGCATTCTCACCTTGGCTGCTAGTTTGAAAAACCGGAGCACAGAATGAAAAGGAACAACAAATAGTGTCTATCTGTAATTGGCTGTCAGCAAAAGGTAATATGCAAATGTCAAGCCTTTCTACTCATGGTATTGTATTGAATGGAGAGCGGCTTTTTGATAAGTGTGAATAGGCCTTGATCATGGTCTCTTGGATTAGACTACCAGACTTACAAAACTACTTTTTAGCTTGCATGTGTTCATATGTTGTCTCTGTTCAGTAGTCCATAAAAACACCTTTGGTTTCGTGCACCAATGGTCTGCAGAGAACGTCTTTTCTGTGCAAAGTAAAAATTTAAATGTATTGCTACTACATACAAAGGAAAATAAAAGCTACTGAGCTTGAAAGAAAGCACATTAAAATATGTGTGGTATCAGAAACAATTAAGGTGCTGGGTGACACAAAAAGCAACTACAAATTTGAATAACAACGGCCATTAATCGTACATCAAACACACCCAGAAAAATACTTTTTTCATTGTAAGTCAAGGCTCTGTCAGCATGCAATGATGGAAAACAATAAAGATGTTATCCTCTACACAGAACCCTGACAGCCATTGAGCTGTCATTATATGATCATGAAGTCATTTCCATGCCTAACTTGAAAGCATATTATTATGATTAAAACCAACAGTGAAATGTCAATCAATGCCATGCCATTATTGCCTCATATTCTGTCTCTGGAGATACCCCAATGCTCCAGTTTCATCTTTCCATCCATTTTCTATTATGATCCTATTATCATCACAGTGGGGGGGCATTTTATTTCAATGCAATCCAAAAAACCTGGGCGAAGTGTTTTTTTTTAAACTCTCTTAAAAAAACAACAGACAAGTCATTTTTCAACCATACTAGACAGGCATAATGTTTATGAAGGCACAAGAAAGACATCTGTGATGTGGGCTGTCCACTTCATTTATCCAAAAATAGTACAGTACCATGACTGTGTTGACTGACTGTTCTTCTACTACATTCTAAAACACAGTACTACAACATTTACCTGAGAGAGAAATATTACTGGTTACGTTTCATATTCAGATTTTGATCACAAAATGTCACAACTGAAATCTGGAATAGTCACAGACATTTGCCCTTATGAACGTATGGCAATGTGCCATGCGTTAATGTTATTAGTGTCATAAGTTAGTGGCAGTTCCCTTTTAGCAAAACTTCCTGAGTGAATTTAAGCTGTGCTTTTATTGTGAAAGGTAGACACTGAAGAGCCAACGTTATGGCAGCGTTTTTTCCTTAACTTTTATTATGCTGTCGTTTATTAATATTCATAATCCAATGCTGTGCAAACTGCTTCCAATCCCCAAATTCACTGGGTACCCAGCAAGCCAAGTGTAGCCAGTAGATTGGTTGAACGGTTCTCGAGATATTTGAAAGACACACAAACATACATGCACACACACGCGCAAACACAAAGGGTCCTTGATTCATAGTTAGAGTACACCAATGTTACTTATGCCTGAAATGTAACATAAAACACCTGAAAATGTTAACTTACATATGTCTCTATATTCATGACTTAATGAGCAACAATGGAAATGAGGACAATATTGCTCATTAAGAGTGTATTGTTCAACAATTCAACTAATCAGCTTTATTGGTAATATGTGGGTTTGACTTGGTTAGATTTGATTGACAGTGCCATTTCCCTGGCAACATAAAGCTATGCAACCCCACAACTGTCAACAAATTCTGATTCCAATTCTTGTATTGATCAATTTAGATTGGCTTACAAAAACATAGTTATGGAAAACATGTTTTTAGGTCCTTAAATGACAGATTTAGAAAGTCTTAGCTGTATTAACTATCCTGTGGTACACAAAAGTAAATCAAAAGACACCCAGGAGGAGTGCTTTCGAAAATACATCTTTCTGAAACTAATGATGTTCTTTTAAATACTTTTCTCCTGCAGTACTTTGAGAGAAAATGCAAGACACACTGAGCGCACTGACACATTGCTGACTACATGGGCTTTAATGAGTGACTGAGTAGAGGACCTTGACTCGGACTTCAGAGTGGTTAAAGCTGCCCAGGGTGCATATCATATCTGCATATTCTTGGCTCTGCATTTCTCTTGCTTTTCTACATAAAAGCTGGCTAATCAGACTTCCTGGGTCAAAGGTCACACAGCTGAAGGAGAGGAGAATCCTCCTGGGAAGGGCATGTTCAGATGTGGCTTTCCATTCCGTCACATCTCTATTTTCCATCATACCTGCTGTTCGTGCAGAACAGACCTACGACAATGGCAGAGTAATCTGTTCACGGATACATGGATTCTGTATTATTGCATTATATATTTTCTCCAATATGTAGAGGGGATGAGGCTATTTGTGGGGTATATGTTACAGTCACACACCACCGCTTCAACAATTGTTTCTGACAAAGGATTTGTCATGGCTGTTACGGTCAGATTTAGCGCTGACACAAATGCTGCTCCATTCTATATCTCTCTCTGGCTGCAGTTAATTTATGCTATTGTTTACAATGAAATGGGACAAACCCCGGTTTAAAGACGGCTGCATTCCACAAAATACATTATCAATTACTAGACTCTGTCTCTTTGATTTATAAGTGGCCCATGAGTAATATCCCAACACATGGGCAGTCTCTTCATCATCTTCAATTATTGAGAGAGGACATCTGTGTCTGCAAACACATGCTGAGTTTTAAAGCAACCGTATTAGAAAAAAAAAAACTTTTTCTGGGATTTGGGGTGTTATTTTGAATCTCTGGTGCTTCCACACGCGTACAAACGCATACAAACTATGCATGCTGTTTTAAGAGAGATACGATTTCTGAACGTGCCCTGCCTTCAGTCTCTGGGTGAGCTGTCAGCATGCTAGTTTGTTCTCAATGAAACTACACTGCTACAAACACACACTAGTTGACCAAAAATCGCCAGTAGAACTTCCATGTCCCTGTTCTGCAGGTATTCCACACGCGCGCCCTCGATTGGAAGAAGTCTCCCAGCTAATCCTGCCTTGGACTGACCAAAGTAGCAGATAGAGTTATCTAGCTGATGTGATCTTACCTAGCTACTACGCATGTGACTCCCAAAAAAGATAGTAAAGAAGTGAGATGTCTCACTCTGTAGCTAAAACAGAGACCTAAACACACGGGGTGAAAACAGGATCTGCAGCAATGTACAGTGCAACAAATATATGGTGCTTTTTGAAAAGGAAACCATGTAAACCTATTCTGGTACAACCTCAAAATGAGCATAATATGGGTGCTTTAAAACTCTAGCAGCAAAGAGCAGAGCATGGCAGGCACCGGGTGAGAGCTGAGGAACGCTTAAGGCCGATCCTCCCCCACAACATATTGCTCAAAATGAAATATATTCCCAATCCCGACTAACTGCATTATCCAATTTCCGTCTATAGCAGTAGGAGATAATAAAGCGAGCAAATGTGAATGTAAAAGCGCTGGTACATGATACATAATTGCCCTATTAATTGTTTGTTTTCTGCAGAACAGTTGCTGGCGTTTGGTACAATATCTCAGAGCTTGTCCCGGCGGGGTGATATTCCCAGCCGTCCTCGCTGCTCTGTTCTCTATCTTCCCTCCAGTAGCCTGTGTTTATGTACTGAGGCAGAGAGAGCAGTGGTCTCATCACCATCATTTGGATGAGAGATGCAGTCATCATCAGCCAAGTCCCATCGCTGCGGCCATATCACTATTGGAAGGGGGGGGGTAGGGCTGTGTTACCATGACAACTTCACCAAATTTGTCAAAGTGAGACCAGTCAAGCCAAATAGTTTTTGTGCTATATTTTGTCCACCTTTACGACCGTTCTGAAAATGCTAATCCGGCAGCAGCAGCAGCAGCAGTGTTGGGGAGGGGGATGTTGGGTGAAGAGTGGGGAATAAAATTGTAATAGGGCGGCTGTGAGGGACAACAATCTGCAGGGAAAGCTACTTTATGCTGAAATCCAATTTAAGAGATTGGCTTAGCGACTGCGTCATTGAAGGTAAATCCTGCAGTAATTATAGGTAAATCAAAGGGGGAAAGCATGCTAAACACTCCCGTACACAACTCTCCCGCTCTCATTTACTTTCTCACTTTCTCTTCAGCTCCCTACTATACTCATTACCACATATCAATATGTTGCTTACCATAGAGAGACAGGGGCAGGGTGTATGGCATGAAATATAAGCATAACTGTGGATTTTAGCCTTCGTGCCTTAGAGGGATTGATGCAAGGGACACACCGCTCATTTTGAATGCTGAGAAATCTTTAATCAAACACTATCCTCCTTCCAATAAAAAAACACAATTTGCAGATCTTACCTAGACTTTTAAGCAAAACGCTAAACTCATTCTCATTCTTCTGCA
Source organism: Etheostoma cragini (assembly GCF_013103735.1). NCBI lineage: Eukaryota > Metazoa > Chordata > Actinopteri > Perciformes > Percidae > Etheostoma > Etheostoma cragini. The sequence goes on from NC_048418.1 coordinate 17,812,498, forward strand.
CTCTAATGCACATGGTAACCACAAGTGGCTACAATCACATCCAAATAGAGAGCACATGTCATTGTGAACACAACCACTCAAGATTGATTTCACTTGTTTCAAATGATGTGACACAACCAATCTACCAAGAGGCTTCTTCCCCGTTGCCTCAGGAGAGGAAATCGTGGTCGTGATGTCAACGAAGTTCTCTGGGCTGACCCAGCCCAATTTTTGTTCCTTTTAGTATTGTATACTGTAGTACAGTGCATTGTTGGCTATATACTGTACTCTACAAAGAACACATGATATGGCCCTGGACACTGTGCTTTCCATTTGTTACATAACAACTGACTGCTCAATAGACTTTGACTGGTTGCAGGTTCATATCAACAAAGAATCACAGTATCACAGAGTCAAAGAACAAGTTGCGATGCAGGATACAGTACTGTAAAAATAGGGGTACAAGAAGCAGGAAAATAAAAAATTAAAATTCCAAAGAGCAAAGCAGAGTAGTAATTTCTGATCAATACTGAGCTACTACAATAAAACATGTTTTCGTTCATCAAAAGACAATGATGGAAAAATATCAAATTTGTTTGGAGATTAAAAATGTACTTCTCCCTGAGAACTATGTGTTTTCCATTTTTTGGTGTATTCTTTCCTGACTGCTTGATCGTGTATGTAATTGTCATCACTCTGTTTATTATTTTAGAGCAGTGTTTGATTTTGAGCACAAGTAAAATTGTTTTGAGGCAAAAGTCTTATTTTGTGAGAGGTTTCAGAGGTTTTGTAAATAGTGCTTGAAGATGAGGTTTCGGGTTTACTGTTTTTTTCAGAAAATGGAGCAAGGTTTCAGAAATTGTGTTTTAGCAACTGAGAAAAACTACACTACCATTGTCCCTGGCAATCAGATCCACCCAGTTGGAAAGGTAAGAAACCTATTGCACATTTTGGTCTTTTGATTGTTTTGGCATCCGACCTATGAAAACAGCCTTTTTTCTAATCACCCTCATACAATATCACTAACTACAGCTAAAGCAGGCATAATGACGTTAGTGAAAGTGTGCCAACTCTCACACCTCCTGCTGGGTAAGTACCAACTTCGCACTTCCCACTTCCCACTGGGTGAGGATGTTTGTGAGTCAAAGGCAACAAAAGCATAGCCAAAGAAAACAAAAGATAATAGCAAAGCAATACTAAGAACACAAGGTATTTTTTGAGACATATAATCCATGGTTTGACATTAAGGAATGACATTTTAGCAGTAGCTTCCCTGCTTCCTATTTGTTCTGCCCTCTGAGATGCACAGGCGCGGTAATTTGTTAGATTGTAGATAGGGGGCTAATAAATTGCTCAGCTAGAAGCACACAAGTCATTTATCATGACCTTTTATTTCAGACAAAATCAATTTTCTGTTAATATGCCACTAATAAGGAGACACCTTTCATTTGTTTGGCTCTCAAACTGCATCGGTGCTTTTAAGCAGGGTTGTTGCCAGACGTCCCAACATTGCATTTTGATTTGTTGTTTTGACTGAAATCAGCCACTTTGAAATGGTTCACTGAAAGCTCCAAAGGTGAATGTTAATGTGTCAGCTGCAATGAAACTAGCATATGGCACAGGAGTACAAACACAAGGGAACACAAGCACTGAAATTCACAACTCACTGAAGGCAGCACTGCATGGGGTACACCACATACTCATTTAGATATACAGTAGGTTGCCAGATTGTGTTTACTGACAATTGCTATTCAGTTTTTTCCTTTATCAGTTTGAGCAGGTGTTGACATCTCAGAATCACAGATGGATGTGAATGTGAGTGATTAAATGAATGTAACCAACATGATGACATAATGATTAGAAAAATGTTACCTTGTTACCTTAATGCACCGTACTTGCTTCTTGGAAAAGTAATACCTGTAACTAACACTGCTGATTTTAGGCAAATTTGACTTTATCAATCTTGTCAAAAGGAAAAGATGGAGGCACTGCTGTGCTGCTTCTCAAAGTTCAAAGTCTAAAATAACAGTGAGTCAGTTACAACATAACCCGAAGGGTATTTCAGTGTCTGTTTAGTGTGCATTATCTGTTCATATTTGAATAATGTCGCTGTTTATGGTTTCCTTCCACGGCTGAAAGCAAAAGGATGTAAAATACCGTCAACCCTGTAATAAAACTGAAGCAACCCTGTGACAGAATAATTTATTTACGTTGTCAACATGGAATTTGTTCTTATTTAAGTCTATTTCCAAAACTTCAAATGTTAACACAGTGGGAGAGTCACGTTAAAAAGTCAATCAGATAGCAAATCAGACCACTGTTAACATTTGGTTGAACTTCCACTGGGCCGCTGCCACTGGGGAAACCTGTGCAGGTAAGCTGTTCGGAATCTACAAGGCTTGGGGAATACTAGGAGAAATGATTGGATACGCATAGATGAGACAATGCTGTGTTCAACAGTCAATAAAGACTGATAAAAGGCAGTTTGAGACAAAGTTTTTCTGACAAAACAATCAAACTCAGCCATAATGCTCAATTTTCAGTTCATGCAGCCATTCATAGACAGATTTATAGGCCAATGATTTGGTTTCAAAACCACCTGGTTAATCTCCAAGGGTTTGGGGTGAATAAATGTCAACAAGTCTGTTGTTATCTACTGTCTTCATGAAAGGTATTCTCTTTCCTCACCCTGGAGAAAAATAAAGAGACTGTGAGGGGGATACACGAGGCCCAGCAGCTGCATTATGGAGATTTGAGCTACCCCAAAACATTTCTGCAGACATGCATGGAGATCGCAAATGCCAGCCCCGCTTATAGCATAACAACCTTGTATTGTCAGCGCCTCCCTCCTTTCTACTCTTCTCAATTACCTCCACTTCCCAATTTATATGTAAATCCCCTCTTCCTTAAACAATGCTATATGCACGTCTATCCTTTGGTGGCAGAAAACCAAAAATCTACAATAAAAAAACCTGAGCCCTCACATGGAAAGCAGCCATGTGAGTTATTGCAATTTAGTACTTTAACTGTAGCCTTGTGAAAACACCAAAAGACACCTGAGGGTGTACATGTTCTACCATCAAGGGCAGTTTGGGACAAAAAAATGTTGTAACAACCAAAGCTAGAAATTAAATTGTGTGTGTGTGTGTGTGTGTGTGTGTGTGTGTGTGTGTGTGTGTGTGTGTGTGTGTGTGTGTGTGTGTGTGTGTGTGTGTGCTACAGTAGACATCAGTGTTGGAAGTGCAATTTTCACTGGAAAACCAAGTGGGTCTGTCACTTCTACAACAGATAAAGACAATGTTTCATCTTCCACTGCACACATTTTACCACCACAGTAACCCCAGACCTTGCACAATGCCAAGACTAGATCCGACTCCATCCATCCCTCCCCGGCACCTCCCTCTCTCTGTTTGTCGCCGGTCTCAAACTCTGTTTGCATTGGGGAAAAAAACAACAAACTTTGAGCTAGTAAGCTACATGCTGAAAAAGGCAAGTTTTAAGAAAATGTGGATCACGCAACAAGGCAGGCCTGCTTGGTTCTTTTGGGGAATTATTGTAAAGATTTAAAAAGAATACGTTTACTATCTAACTGGGGCGTTTTAGGACCGTATGGCGAGGATTTGCTATCAACAAACAGAGATACACATGGAAGAGCAAATGGGAAATAACCATTTATCCAGCTAATTTAAATAGCTCACGTTGTACTGTGTGAACAGTTTTCCTCCTATACTGGAATGTAAGTGTGGTGCAGCCACCCTTACTCCACAGCACTGTGAAGATAGGTCTGGCAACGTGAGACTGATAAATGCTCCAACAACATCCAGAAAACCAACCTGATCTCACCGATTTCCATGAAAGGAACACAGCCCCTTAAGTTTATTAACCCTCGCGTTGTCTTCTTGCCGACCTGGACATTTAGTTTTTTCTGACTCAAAATTTAAAATGAAAACCTTTCATCAAGGTCATGGTCATCATTTCCGACCCTTTCGTGGCTTTCCCCCAATTATTTTGTCCCTTTTTCACAATTTTCCGACTTTGTCTGAGCCTTTTTTTTGTTTTTTTCACCAAATCTTCAAATCTTTTTTTTGACATTTGTGTTGCTTTTTTGACATCTTTTTACATTGTTAGTCACTTTTGTCATTTGACCCCCTTTTTTACAATTGTTTTAAAAGTTCTTTTACCAATTGTTTTTTCTCCAAATGCTGTAAAATTGACCAAAAACACACAAATGCAATGAAAGTAGTGAACTGATTATTTATTTAACTTGTGAAGAGTGTTGTTGGGAACCATCCATGCTACCTTTTGGGAAAATTTGTGTGAAAGAAACCCAAATTTCTGACATAGAAACGTTTTGGAAAGGGGTCATTTGACCCAGAGACAACAGAAGGGTTAAGGAAAAGGTTGTGTTTGGGTGGGACAACAACAGGTTGTGTTTAGGAAAAGAAAAAGGGGATAGTTTCGGGAAAGAAGAACAGGACAGTTGGACACGATCTTGCGTCTCCTGGGTGAAAGTCCTGTATGGTTTGACCCATCCACCACCCAAACATGAGTTAAAAAATCATGCCAGCAATTATATAGCTATTTGAATAGCTTAGTGTTCAATGCACTAAAAATGTGTCTGTAAAGGCTTCAGGCTACCCGTTATTTTAAGCACAGTTTAATATGCAACTTAATTTTATACAATATATGTTGCAAGGGGTCCCTGCGGAGTCTCTCTTGCCATTAAGTGGTCCTTAGTTTAAAAAACATTGAAAACCCCTGCTCTTGTCTAATGATCCTTTATTCATATATACATTAAACATTTGTCAACATTAACTAATTGCCATTTGCTAACTTTAAATGATTAATTACCTGAAAAGACTGTGAACTTCTTTATTTGATTACATAATATTGGAGTCAGTGTGACAACACCTTAAATTTCCCTTTCATAATCCGCAACAAAAATGCCTCTTAACGCAGTTATTTCTTTCCTTTTCTGAACTCAAAAGGAAAACTAGGGAAGGCTTCACATCCCACGCTGAGCTTCGGGGCTTTGAGAAAAATAACTTTGCAAATATGATTTGATCCCTTACCACTAGGTGGTGAATAGCCAAACAATGTTTTGATAGATATGTTTTAACTTTTCACTGGACTCAAACGTGGCTCAAAATGAAGCACCTGCCAGCAGATGGTGGTCAAAAGGTGTACGCTTTATCAAACATTTATGTCTCAGCACTTACAGAGAACAAGCTCACTTTCAAAGCAAGGAGTGTTCAAACAGCGGGAATGATTTGACTGTTCCACTTGAGACTAATTATGGGTGACGTCAAGCGACTTTAACGTGCACAGAAAAGTCTCAGAAAGCCGGCCGATGCCCATCCATGTGCTCATGATCCGTTGAATGCGACGCAACTTTCGCATGTAGAAGGAGACAAAAATCTTTCAAACTAACCTTTGTTGATCTGAAATGAAATGACAGATTCAGCAACTACGTGGCCTATATCTTGCTTAAAGTGTTTTCAGAAACACGTTTTAGTAAACTATTTTTTGTAAAATATGACATTGTAGTCCGTCTGAGCCGCCATGACAGTGGTTTGAAATTCTTGAGCAGCTTGACCCACGAGACAGATTCGTCCAATCAGCTGCAAGTCAGGGGAGTGGAGTACCAACCAAGGATGTATGACGTTGATACACCTCGCTTCAGTCGTGTCACAAAAATGGATCAGTCCTGTAAGCCTAATGGCTTTGATTGATGTTGTGATTATGGGTTAATTTACATGGTGAGATTAATGTAGCTTCACCACAAATATCCAACTTGAATATACATCCACATGATGTTGCACAATTTAAGACCTGAGAATGTTACGTATGTAACATTTGAGTAATTGGCTGAAGAGCCGGGGCTGGTGTGGTCTGGATGCTCCACGGAGCATTAAACAATGTTTTGAGCGTCTGCTGTGGTGGTGTTGAGCTAATACAATTTCTTTCCTTCACCTCTGCTGCTTTGCTATGCTGGATTAATTTTCTGCTTTCAGTGCTCTGAGTATATCCATCTGAAAGGGGCTAAGCCACCGACCACCAACAGAAACGCAGACACCAGCCCGAGCTGGGCTCAGCATTCTGTCTTCTTACACTGTACTCGCACATGCAAGGGCACGAGCATGCACAAGCACACACGCACACCTCTGCTGTGTGTATTGTGCCCGATTTGCCAAACACTCACTTGCTCGAGCGCAGAAAGGGATTACTGTGTTGGCAGTCGGCCCTCGAGATTTCAGTTCGCGACGCCCTCCCGTACCTCTCCTTCAATACAAAAACACATCCTCAGCATCATCAGATCTACATTTGCCTCTTTGTCAGCATTCACTCTTAAGGGCAGACAATGAATTGTGCGACTCAGATGAAGAGAGGAGCGAATGGAGAATGCAGGCTGAGACGTCAGATACAGAATCAAGAGCGGCACGGCGGAGAGGGATTTAACTGAGGGGTGGAATACATGAGTGTGTGAAAAGGGGAGAGAGCGAGAGACAGGGATGCAGTAAGGACTGAAATACAAAAGTACATGGAGAAATCAGAGGGAGGTGGAGAATGATTCAGATGGAGGTCCCAAAGATAAGTTGGGCCTTTCAGAAGCCAAGCTATGGGAACAAGGTGCGTGGGTGGGACAGAAACATGGTGAGCGGGTGAAACCCATTTACCTCTGTCAGAGATGGCAAAAGTACTCACTATCCGTACTTAAGTAGAAGTACAGATACTTGTGTTAAAAGATACTCTGGTAAAAGTGGAAGTACTGATTAAACTTCTTTACTTAAGTAAAAGTAACAAAGTACAGGCTTGGAAATTTACTTAAAGTATAAAATTAAAAGTAGCCTTGCAAAAGCTACCTGGAGCACACAGACGTTACTAGAGAGATGCTGAGGGACAACAGGGGACATGGA
>NC_048418.1:17819493-17831994 GCF_013103735.1 Etheostoma cragini
CAAAGACGCACACACACAATCTCAGCTGGTTATCCTCCGGACAGCTTGTCTCTTTTTCATTTCTCTCACTTTTCTCTCTCTCACCCGCTCGCGGTGTGTGGCGCGTGTCCGCGCTATTGTCATGACAACCTCTTGTAAAAACTAAAGTAACTAGCCAATTTTGTAAAATGTAAGGAGTAGAAAGTACCGATATTTGTGTTAAAATGTAAGGAGTAGAAGTAAAAAGTCGTCACAAAAATAAATAGTAAAGTAAAGTAGAAATATCAGAAAAATCTACTTGAGTACAGTAACGAAGTATTTGTACTTCGTTACTTCCCATCTCTGACCTCTGTGAAGAGGAGGCTGTTGTGGCATAGATGGCGGGGGGCAGGTCCCCAATTCCAAATCTTCCCTTTCAGAATCAAGAACAAGTAGCCCATGAACAACTGCATGTGTGTATGTTTGTGTGTGTGTGTGTGTGTGTGTGTGTGTGTGTGTGTGTGTGTGTGTGTGTGTGTGTGTGTGTGTGTGCGTGCGCGTGTGTGTGCGCGTGTGTAGTGGAAATATCATTGACAGCACCAATGACTGCTCTTCTACTACTAAACCATTACCACTGTGATGTATCACGACATATGTATCATCATATTCATACATAATATCTTAAAAAGTATTCATCTGAAAGAATGATTGCAGCTGAGATCAGGGGCTTTTACGCAGCATGACTAACCACTGACGATACACTTAAATTATGCAGTAGCACCCCCTGTGGTTACAGTAGCTCATACAGCTGGATTACTGCGTTAAGTGCATCAAAGCCATACAAGATGTTAACTGCAACTTAACACACTATCATTCACATCTCTCATTTGTAAGTTTAATGTACAATTTTTTTTCTTATAAGGGTCCATAATTATGTTTTTTGGGGTGAATACTGAACAAATGACAATCTAAACTTAATTGCTTCTCATTATAATACACTTATGATTAAAGAAAGATGGAGAGAAAAATAGAATGACTTGATGCCGGAGAAGACCTCTACCTTTAACAGTCTACTCTTGTAAGATCATGCTTTACAAGTGTTTTGCTACGTCATTCAAGTGGCTTTTCCTGTCTCTGCTATACTCTAAATAGTCTATATTTCCACAATTATCCCACACTGTTCAGCTGACTAAACAGGACCCCAACATAGATGGACCCAAGCACACAAAAAGCATCCTTCTTTAGTGACATAAATTATTTTCAGTACACAAATTACACACAATCAGCCCGCTTTGGCTACATGGTTTAAATTTGAAATTCAGTTAAAGGATACCAGGACACGAGCAGATAACAGCAAATTGCATGGACCACAAAGACATTCATCAGTGCTTCAGTTCGCCCTGGTACTACGATACTTTTATTCATGGTCACAACATTTAAAAATACCTTTGCAAAGCAAGAATCTTTCCCATATCTGTGATCCTTAATGCACCTTTTCACACATGTATCATCACACTCCAAAAGAAGATTGAAATGCGGCTTTACGCCTACATTTTGCACTTTGCTCCTACATTTCACATGCACTCAACCTCTTAGTTAGGACACAAGTTAGTAATGTGCTATGCTCAGCTGGTCTCACACTCACACACATGCACACGCACACGCACACACACACACACACACACACACACACACACACACACACTTTGTGTGAAGGACATTTCATAAAGCAGTGCATTATTGTTATTAGAGCATGGGCGCTGAGCCCAGTTGCCAGTGCCGGCTTGAGCGGAAGCAGTCATTAAATTTAAATTGAGCAATATTTTCTTTTGATGCTCCAGGAGCTTGTGTAGGGTGGATTCATACAGGCTTGGCACTACTCTTTTATTTGTTGCATAAACTCAACTTTATTTGCTTCACCCGTATGAATGTGTGTGTTGTGTCCCATCACTCGGCACTTTAATAAGGCTGATGAATGATGCTTAATTGCTAACTTATTAGCATCCCATTTATAATGAAGTTTATCAGTTGAAGGTAATTTCTAATATTAAATGGTTAAACAAAGGTGCAGCTGCATTACTCAACCAGGCAACGGTTGGATGAAAAATCAACACGCTTCCACATTAATAAAATAGACACAGGGACATAGGCATAGGTGTACTGTATGCTTGCAAACAGCTGCATCTTCTATATTCAAACAGCTCCTAAAACATGCACATTTTCAACATGAGACTGCGATGTCCAACACATTCTCACTCCTGTAAAATATGGACACTTGGTCAGGTGCCATCACATTACATGTGCTTGGTCATCTCTTTTAGCATCATATAACACGCGATTGGTAGAAGCATCAGACGCTGACGGCCACTGTCCAAATGTCCGTATTTTATGTTTTCGGTGAGAACGGGTTGCAACGTCACATGTATTATTATTTATTCCCTCCTCCTTCTTAGTTGGTCAGGTTCATCCTCCAACACTGTAACAGTCTCTGAGGCTGAAGTAACTAGTGTATGTAAAGCCACCACAGGCTATGACAAAGCAGAAGGTCAGTACAAGATATGGCAGTAAAAAAGAAATGCTAATGTTTTAGCAAAAGCATTGTCTATGACACATTCTGCCAGGGTACAAGTGGCCGAAATGGGTTTCCTCAGGAAGGTGGCTAGCGTCCATGAGGATGACAGGATGAGAAGCTCAGTCATCCGAGAGGAGCTCCTTCGCGTTAAAAGGGGCCAGTTGAGGTGGTTCAGGCATCTGGTAAGGATGCCGCCAGGGTGCCTCCCTATGGAGGTGTTCCAGGCACGCCCAGCTGGGAAGAGGCACTGTGCATCTCATCCTATCTCTAAGGGACATGCCAGCCACCCTCCTGAGGAAACCCATTTTGGCCGCTTGTACCCTCGTTCTTTCGGTTGACCAGTAGATCGAGACCTTTGCCTTCTGACTCAGCGCTCTCTTTGTCACAACGGTGCGATAAATGGAATGCAATACCGCACCCGCTGCTCTGATTCTCCGACCAATCTCCCGCTCCATTGTGCCCTCACTAGCAAACAAGACCCCAAGGTATTTAAACTCCTTCCCTTGGGGTAAGGACTCACTCCCTACCTGAAGAAGGCACTCCATCGGTTTCCTCCTCATCCCAGCCGCTTCACACTCGGCTGTGAACCGGTCCGGTGAGCGCTGAAGGTCACAGGCCAATGATTCCATCAGGACCACATCATCTGCAAAAAGCAGCAATGAGATCCCCGGCCCACCAAACTGCAACCCCTCCACATCCCGACTACAGGCCAACCGTCACCTGGAACGAGTCTGACTTACTGCGAGAACCTGGGAACAGCTCTCGCTTTAGTCATACAGAGATTGGATGGCCCTGAGAAGGGACACCCTTACCCCATACTCCTGCATCATCTCCCACAGTATCTCCCTGGGGACCCAGTCATATGCCTTCTCCAGATCCACGAAACACATGTAGACTGGTTGGGCATACTCCCAGGATCCCTCCAGGATCCTTGCGAGAGTGAAGATCTGATCTGTTGTTCCACGACCAGGATGGAATCCGCATTGTTCCTCTTCAATCCGAGGTTCGACAATTGGCTTCAGAATAATGAAATGTATTGAACCCTCCTTTCCAGCAACTTGGAGTAGATTTTACCTGGGAGGCTGACCCTCTGGTCCCCCTTTTTGAAGAGGGGAGCCACCACCCCAGTCTTCCACTAGGCACTGTCCCAGATTTCCGCACAATTTGGACGAGGCAACCAAGACAGCCCCTCCACAACCAGAGTTTTCAGTATTTCTGGACGCATCTCATCAATCCCTGGGGCTTTGCCACTGTGGAGTTGTTTGACTACCTCTGCAACTTCCACCAGGGAAATTGACGACAATCCCCCATCATCCTCCAGCTCTGCCTCCACCACAGAGGGTGCATTAGCTGGATTTAGGAGTTACTAAAAGGAGGAACACTCAAGAAATGAAACATCCAAAGGTCATGAGTGTGAAAAGGACATTTCAAAAAGCCATATAGAAGAACTTGGATCGGACATTAATGTTGCAATATCTGACTTCCTAACCATATTAATAATAATAATAATAATAATAATTATAATAACAACAGAGTGCTTACCCAAAACACGTCCTTCAGGAAATGTTTGTCTCACAGCATATCTGCAGTACAAGCCTCCTCTGGCTGAAGTAAAACTAAATACTGCACTGATTCATCTCTTGGTTGTTTCTTACATTTCATTATTCTGAGTTAATTTTCTCAACTTTTAATAATTTGTTGTAATTGTTTGTGGGGCTGAGCTAATCATGTGACATGTCAGTGGATGTGCCAGAACTTTATTAAATTGAACAAAGACAGAAATGAGGTAGTTTGTTTTTTGAGCCAAAGAGGAACAATTAAAATCAATCAGCAATGTTGAAAACAATAGACAAATCTTGGTGTAGTCCTGGACTCAGATTGGAATTTATAGCGTCATATTTAGACACTTAAAGTCAGCACAAGTCACAAGTCAGCCTACTATCACTTTAAGAATTTATCAAGGGTTAAAGGACTTATGCCTCAGCAAGATTTGGAAAAACGTGTCCATGCTTTTATCTTCACTAGACTCGACTACTGTAGCGGTGTCTTTACAAGTCTCCCCGAAAATTCTATCTGCCAAGTGCAGCTGATTCAGATTGCTTCTGCTTGAGTCCTTACTATGACCGAGAAAGTGGATCACATCACATCACTCCAATCCTGAGGTCTTTGTAATGGCTTCCTGCCACTTATATATTTGATTTTAAAATACTAGGCTACTGTTGGTTTATATAGCACTAAACGGTTAAAGGCCAAAAGGTTAAATGTCCCCTGGCATTAAAATTTCACTTTATGTGGTTTTTAAGCATCTTGGTATCCTGCTCTGCCTTTAAGAAAATGAAAGCTCAGATGGGCCGATCTGGAATCGCAAGGTTACCTCCCCTTTCTCTGCTTTGCCCACCCAGAGAATTTGGCCCACCAATTAAAGAGAGACATCATGGCTTTCAAACAAGCAAAGTGGCAGTTGGTCATGTCCTTCAAATTATTATTAATTCTTACACTGTAATACCTGACTTATTATACTACTATTTACTACTATATTACTATATTATTATATTAACTGTTGCTATATTTTCATTAAGGAGTGTCAATAAATCAGTTTGAATTCCCTTGTTGTGGAAATATACTTTAAAAACAAAAGCTGCCTTGACTTGTCATTTTAACTGTGGCCACTCTGTGAAAATAGAGTCACTCACTCTGACATCTCTCCATTAGTGCATGTATAGGACCTGAGCCTGTGTGTGTGTGTAGTTCAGGCCTGTGTGTGATTACTAACAATGTGTGTACGCAGAGTGTAAATTGGAATTTCCCCATAGGGGACTAATAAACAAATTAAAGAATTATTAAAGAAATTAAATGTTTGCATAGCATTGTGGATCCTGGGGGCTCAGTAAAAAAGTCCATATCAGAAATTCAATATTATATAGTGTCAAATCATAACAGGAGTTATCTCAGGACACTTTACAGATAGAGTAGGGGTAGATTGCACGATCTGATATCACCAAGTAATTAACAATCCAGGTTCAACGACATAATTGTTTGCCCCTTACCATTACGACCAACAAATCAGTTGCACATTTTAATTGTGATGTCATTAATGGTGCGACGTGAAGGTAATTAAAAAAAAAAAAAACACAAAGGTGGCAGTTACGGCCGCCAGTTTCAGAGCTCCCACCAATGCATCCCTATTGTGCTTAACAGGTAAGATTTAGCCTACTTCCAAGAGTTTTAACCTCTTCAAAAACATTGTAGAATTATTGTGTAGGCTAAATAAGCTTGTAAAGATAACTATTATGGCCAGCTAGTGTGCTAGCAGTTATTAAAATGTAAATAGTTGAGCGTGTGATATTGATAAGAAATTAAATATCAGTGTCCAGTTATTTCTCTTAACCAGATTGAAAGTCTGTCATTAGGCTAACCACTTTGATCCTATAAAAAACAGGCTACCTAGCATGACCAGCTAGTACACTAGCAGACTTTTTATGAACTAGCTTAAAGAGCTAACGTGTACGCTAAACAAGTATGACCAGTTAGTGTGCTAAAAGTTTTTAAATTGGAAAGGGTTAAGCCAGCTAGTGTGCTAGTGTAAAGTGTTGTAAATAGGTTTAAATTATTGCATAAATGGGAACAGCGCCACAGGGTTAAATTCAGTGAATTATGGGTAATCCACAGCAGAACTCTCGACAAATGCTGTGGTAAATTGCATGTTAAGGCCGCAGAGACAACGTCAGTTAAAATGTTTTAAAAGCCCACCATACAATGTGCAATTTTACTGTATAATTGTTGTAATGTAGTTTCACAATGAATGCCGTTAGTTTGGCGTCGAGAGAAGCATTCATTTTGAACTTAGAGCTGAATGTTAAATTAGCTAACTTTACATAGCTTCTGGCGCCATTCTTCCGTCTAACTCACTGTGTGTGTATTAGAGTGCGGATCGGGCCGGATTTTTCTGTCCGAGCCCGGCCCACGTCTAACAGAGCAGTAACCGAACCCGACCCGAGCCCGACAGGCATTAAGATATTTATGTCCGAGCCCGACCCGAGCCCGACACAGTTAAAATCGCATTTGTTTCTCATACTAATGACACATGTACGTTTGTTTCTGTGGAATGCCAGTTTTTATTAACATCATATGTGGGGGATTATGTCAGTAAATCTGAGTAAAATAAATACCTTGCTTAAACTTTATTGATAAGCCGCCCCAATAAGAGATGCGGTAATTCAGCATTCACTCACACATATACTGTACATGTTTAGTTTAATGCCTTGTTGCGGCTGCTGAGAATGTAATATAATAGGTTTACTTGATATAGCACCTTTACAGACAAAGTAGCAAAGTGCTTCACATGATAAAAATTTGTAAAATACAGTAAGACCCAAACAGTAAATAAGCAAGCAAAAAAGAAAAAACAAACCAATAGAAATAAAAACCCAAAAGTTATTAACAGGAAAAAAGAATGAGTTTACACAAAAAAATGTTCAATGCCTTATCGCGCTGATGTGACCGAGCCCGACCCGAACCCGAGCAGTCTTTCTAAAAATCTGTTCGAACCCGGCCCGGCCCGTCGGGTACCGTCGGCTCCCGTCGGGCTCGGGTCGGGTATCCATCCTCTAGTGTGTATAGGGTTTGTGTCTCTGTCGTTGGTGTCGACGTGCTCGTCCTTATTCGACCTGATTTCCCTGTGTGCAGGTAACTGTTATTGAATTTGATGTTGACTTTGATGTATAATATGTAATGTTAAATGAAAATGTATAATGCTAATGTAGGAACTGTATTCTGTTGTTGAGACACTGTAGCCTACTGTTTTATATACCGTATTTGCACACAATAGAAATGCCTTTTTGGAGTTGAGGATTTTATTTCATTTATTTTACATTTTACTGTGAAATGGACAAAGCTTTATAAACCATTTTTGTTATAATTCTTATTAAAAAAAAGATTCCACTATACGATCACGGTTACAGTTTAATATTAAATGAGCAGAACTCTCGACAACTGCTGTGGGTTTGAGTCTCTGTCTTTGGTGTTGTCGTGCTTGCCCTGATTCGACCTGATCTTCCCGTGTGCAGATGCAGACACAGCCTCACATACACAATTCAGCGAGACTGGCTGTAGAGGACCGTTACTGTGGTCCCACAACCATCACACTAGCATACTTTTGGTGTTATGAACTAGCCTAAAGGTAGCCTACTAAAATGTTCAAGCTAAGTCATGTCTGTCTGTAGACACTTTTTGCATAACTAACATTACAGACAAAACACCTTTGCAATGTGTGTTTTAATCAAAGTTGATAGCATTAGCAACTTATTTGTGCAATGCTACAATTAGCTGCAAGTCATTAAGTGTTGATCTAGGACCACCACAGCATCAGCATCTACTAAAGCAGGGTCTGCATCATAAACTTTGTTGTACTCCAACATCTTCAGCAGTTTTGTCTTGGTCAGCAGGTTCCCACAAGGTAATCTAATAAAAAAAGGAAAACAACTTTGTCATTGATCCTGGACTGTTTATCATAACCCCCCCCCCCCCCCCCCCCCCCCCCCCCCCCCCCCCCCCCCCCCCCCCCCCCCCCCTTAAGAGCAAGTACTTGGTGTGACGGTGGCGACAAAAAACTTCCCTTTAACATTAAAAGCAGAAACCTCAGACAGACCCTGACTCATGATGGGCGGCCATCTGCCGCTGCCGGAGAGGCAGAGACATACAGATATGGAGTAAATGCATGTCCTATTATTGTTTTCAATGTTGTGTATTGCTGGTTTGAATTCCACACGGCTTATCTCAAATGCCAACAGAATAAGAGAGCAGCTCTTCTATTATCCATTCAGACTAGCAAAGCAGTTAACTGCATGGCTCCTCTGCCCGTCATGCTTTGATCTTTTCTTGGCATTCTCTCAGCCTCAACCCCGTTTTCATCGGTGTGCATTAGTTAACAAAAAAGCAGCATAGAGGCGTTAGATATCTCCCTGACAACGAATAGATCTCCACCTAGGGACTTCAAAGCAGGCTTTGAAGTTGAGCAAGAGACAGCAGCACAGAAGAAGAGAGGAGCCCCACCACTGTCCTATGCTGCGTCATTAACTTTCGACTTCTATTCAGTCTACTTAGTTATTGAACTAGCTGTGACTCCTTATTAGTATTTTCTGCAGACTGATCATTTGTTCACTAGAAGCAAATTTTCTACACGGCCTGTCTTTGAATATCAGCACTAGTCTCAGAATGTGTCAAGGTACACATTATCAATTCATCAAAGACTGAAGAAAAGCATTGACAAAATGGAAAACTACCAAGTTGTTGTTTTTATTGGCTTAAAACATTAAAAAATGATTTTTAGAGAAATTACTACTGTCTGTCTGTCTGTCTACCACTTTTGCCCAATATCTCAAAAAACTAATGAATGGATTTCTTGTTCATTTCAGTTTATAACCAAATACCTGTGAAAATAATGACATTCCCATCAGCCTTAACAGTTTTTTGTAATAAGCTTATTAGCAAATAGTAGCCTCCTAACCCCCTAAACTAAGATTGTACACATGCATGATTGACAATATGCCTACATAATGCATGCTTCCATTAGCTTTCAGCTCAAAGCATCATTGTGCCTACAATTGGCCTCACAGATCCGGCTATGTGTCTTTACTCATACATCTGACTTAACTTTATCTGTTAATTTTTTCATTGTAGTTACTTACAGTATTTACTGTATGTAATTCAATAAAATCAGCAGGAAGAACAATCATTGTCATTGTAATTCTACTGTACTCTATTTCACCTTATAATGTCTCCTTTAGTTAGGCAGTTAGGTCATTTTTTTAAGCACGGTATTGTTCTCAAGAACCTTAAGATTTCAATAATAGTTATTACTAAGCTGTTGCTGATGCTCTGCTAGATTTGTATAACTCCCATGGGCATCTGACTATGTTTCTCTAGGCTTCTTATACTTTTCTCTAATGAGATTTCCGTCGGAATCTTTCTTGTTCTGATCTGAGGTGTCATTTTAATGTATTGTTTTTATTAGCTGTTTATTAATGTGGATTTAGATGTATGGATGCATTCTGTTGCTGGTGCCTTTTGTTTTCCTGACACCAAACAGAAAAATATGTCTTATCTAACCTTTGGGCCAGACACTAAAAACAGATCCAGCACCCAGGTGCCGCTGGGTTTTGAATAACCTTTGCGGTTGCTCCGTGAGAGTGTTTAAGGGTTCTGTTTGAAGTTAAGCTGGAAGATAGCTGAGGTGCCTTCATAAACCAATCCCAAAAGACTGCTTCCTTTGTCTCTGGCTCTGGTTCCACCTCTACCTATCTCTCTCTCGTTCTCGCTCTCTTTCTCTCTCACTCTCAGCAATAGGGCATTTATTGATTACATCTGTGAGTGTGTGCTAAACCTAGGAGTCATATGCTTCTTACCATCCTCTATTTATGTTACCACACATCTCTTTTTTATTCAGTATCACCCAAGGCAAAACAGCTCAATAGAGATGTTTTCTTCATAGTTTGTAAAAGGGAGCTTTTGTACAGTTATATTCCTAACTGCCAGTCTAAGGTAAATAGTATCATAATTGCAGCAAAAAGCCTCAATGATTTTTATACACCCTCAACATTTGGTAATTTATTTGGAAAATGATGGTTGAATCTGCAGGGAATCTACTGTTGGACTTTTGGCTAGGGCAGCACTGCAAAAAGCTTCTAAAAATGGAACAACTAAACAAAAACAGTGATAGAATAACCTGACGGTACAGTGCTTTCGGATATCATCGGCAGTGAATAAAATCACAAATGTTCCCAAATCAACTAGTAAGCAAATGGCACTTTAGCCATGTAGCAGACTAGTCCCAGCATTTAGTCCAAACCATCCAATAAAAATGAAGGGGCAAAGATGTTGTTAGAAAATGTAATGAGTCTAGATGAAGCTAGGCTGACATTGCCAGACCTTCCTTCACAGCGCTGCTAAGGAGGGTCTGGCCAGTCCACACAGCATTCAGGGATGGGAGAAAAAAGTGTTCTGGTTTATTGGCATGTCTTCAAACCAATCAAAATCATCTTGGGCAGCGCTACGCCTTGGGAAGGAATTTGTTTTGGTGGAACATGTGTACGTTCAAAAGTTGTTTCAGTCATGCAACAGAAAACTCCGATTGGACAGATAGTCTAGCTAGCTGTCTGGATTTCACCTACAGAGATCTGAGGAGCAGTTAACCTAGTCCTCAGAAATCCAACTTAAAATGCCAAGACAAAGAAAGTGGAAAGTAACGGACATCCGGACGAAAACAAGGGACAGCTGGCAAAAATTCTGACGGCACTGGAACAATCCTGTTGTTGAAACAGACTAAGATGAAGCTGAGTGAGTCATGCTGGATCTGGAATGCATTGTTACCTTACCTCAAGAGGGTCCTGGATTTGAAACTGGCTGTAGTTTTTCAGTGTACAAGACATTTTGAAACTACAAATTACCCCTAGCTGTGAATGTGTTTGTCTGTCTATATGTGTTGTTCCTGTGATGGAGTGACATCCAGCATGGAGGCCAGGTGACACCAGCTTTTTTTACCCAACACGCTGCGATGGTGCTCCAGCACCCCGTGACCCTAGACAGGATAAGTGGTATAGAAAATGGACAGATGAGTGGAACAGAAAGAAACAATCAGTAGTACCCCAGAAACACAAAATCATTGTATATCATAAACTGCTGTATTTTTTTTTGTTTTTCTTACATATAGTGTTAGAGAGACATATTTCCATTTTAAATAATCCATCATAAAGGGACTTTGTGTGCGTTGAAGGGATATGTCAATGATAGAAGAACCAGTAACAATCTGTTTTTCCCTCGTAACAAGCAATGAGCCCAGCGAATTAGTAAAGCTTTTCTCTCTCATTTGTTCAGAGTCTTGTTCCCACTCAGACCAAAGAGACATGGTTGGTTCAGCCTAGGTGTTGATGAGCTATGTCACCCCAATTAGGCCAGCACCAAAAAGCAATCTGTTCCCAATTGTTATCTGAAGAAAATAAGGGTGGAAAGGCGAAACAAAGCACAGAGCAAACCAGAAGGAGGTGTTGATAAGCAGTGGACTACTGAACAGAGAATCATTCCTCTAACATGTGCTACCACACAGTGTAATCACGTTGATTGAAGAAGGGAGCTCATTTAGCCTGTGCACAACTTGTTAAGTATTTGTATATTTAATATCGCCAAATAAAACATTTGACATTTTAAATCGTGTACGGGAATAATCAGCTGGCTGGTCCCTTTTTTTTATACCGTGGTATCTTAGGTGGGTAACATGCATGATAATAAATCACACTTCATGAACTAGAAGAATTGAGAGCTTTCTGAAATCTGAAAAATCAACTGCAGTGCCACCAACAAGTTTCAGTGAATTTAACCTGGTAATATTAAAGTTTAAATTCCTTCACAGTATCAGTTATTTAAATCATCCAGCAAAGCTTCTAAGGCTTAAAGGGTTCCATTAAGTGCAAAACGTTAACAGCTCCATCAATCATCCCGCTGATCTGATGGAACGCATCAATCAGAAGCATAACACATTGTTACATTATTTCCACTATGTGCGTTCTATAGAAACTAGCTTCCTGTTTTCTTTTAGACAATAACTCTAACTGGCAGAAGAATAATTCCTCTTTGAAAAGTATCACAAGGTATTAAATAGATATAGTGTATAATTATGATAAATGGATGACAAGTTCTTGACTTTTATTGCCTCATTTTATTGTTGTATTTGTTGCTTTGGGCTAGTTGGGAAAGTGTCTGCTAAGAAATAAAAAACAAACTAACTATCACCAGTTTACTTTCTTTTACTCTACTGTATTTGACTGTGAAAAGCTGTATATATTTCTATCTTTCAAGTAATGTCCTTGAATTTTATTCCCAACCTTGGTCTCTGTTGCAAACTGTGGTGGAAGTTTCTGTTCAGCGAGGGAGGAATTTGTGTAATGAAGAAGAGACCTTGGTGAAACAAAATAAAGACA
>NC_048418.1:17832094-17843015 GCF_013103735.1 Etheostoma cragini
AAGATTTACCCTTGAATGAGTAACAACTGAATAAAACAGATAAACAATCCTTGTCTATGTAATTTTCCCATCACAAAACATAAAAGCAGGTCAGATGGGGACTGGCAGGATGCGGTTTCATTTATGCATGTGAGTAAAATGAGCCATTTCCACTTTGGCCTTGAATAAGGTCTCAAAAGATTATAAACCTTCAGAAATAGACTAAAGATGTGCTCACCGTATGCTCTGAAATTAATTAGATAGTTATTTTGGATGGTTGCCATTGCACTTCTGCGAGTGTGTTTTTATTTTTTCCTAACTTTCTGGCAGAGACGAATACCAAGTAGACAATTTTGCATTCACAGCTTTGCTCCATGTCATATAATGGCCACAAATGCGCATTTTAATAAGGCAAAGTAGTTTAAAATATTATATGTGTAAACCACATGTGTGCATAGAGTGATAGCCCTTGTTGAGAAGCATCAAGTGTCTAAAGTTACAAACTAACCCACTGAATATGCATTATTTTCAACTTTGCCTATATGCCATGTTCATGATTTACATGAAATACAGCAACAACTATTATAAAAATCAGTATTGTTCATATTGTTCAGAGTTGTCTACCAGAAGAGTGATGTGCACTTAGTGCATGGCTCTAGAGTTGAAGATTTTTTCCACTAGGAGCCCAGTTGCTCCCCACTGAACATTTTAGGAGCATCACATAAACTGACATGCAACACTGCACATTTATACTTTTAAATCTTAACAGTATTACTGACAAATGCTTTGGTTATGAAGAATTCACTGTAGTAACAACATGCTGTTTTATTTGAAAGCAGAGTGCATAGTGTAAGTTACACTGGTGCTCCTAGTTATACTTTTTAGTACTATTGTCTCCAAAAATGGTCCCAAAATGGGACTAAATGGTCCCAATCTGGAGCTCTGACTCAGCGGGACCTCAGAGAGCTTCCACCTTGAAAATGAATTCTAAGTGTAAACACAAAAGGCCCTTTGTACCAAAGCTGAAACCTAAACAACACTTGTCACCTTTCTTTTCAGGCTAAGCAATCAGCCTGTTCTTGAATGATACAGCAGCCTTTTGAAAATGCCTAAGGTGTCACTTCTTTTTTTGGACAATTTTAGCTCATATTTTGGGTCTGCCATGAATAAATAATGCAATGCTTTTATGACAGTGAGGAGTCAAGCCATGGTTGAGGGGAGAATGGAAAGGGTGTTCGTGTGTGTTCAAGTTAGATACAGAGCCTACGTGTGTGTGTGTGTGTGTGTGTGTGTGTGTGTGAGTGTGTGTGTGTGTGTGTGTAGTGTTTAGTGGATGCAGCTGGACTGCATGTATTATTGACGTGCTGTTAGCACTCCCAGTGAGTTGCAGTCTCATCAGAGTTTGCCAGGGGATTAACAGACTAAAAAAGCAAAACAGGGAAACAGAGAAAAGGCACGGAGCATGTTGCTCATCCGCATCCCACCCTCCTTCCTCTCCTTCACAAAAATGAACCGTTATTTAAAGGCATTAGGCATTAGCATCATGTGACATCATGCTGGTCATAACACAGTGAAATTATTGATTAGTTTTGATGGTATTTACCAGCTTGCTACTGTGGTACAGTTAAAATGATGGCTTTCCACATGATTACACAGTTGGCACAGTTCTGAGATGATTAACCATTTCTAGTTGTATGTGTCTGCGTTTCCTGTTTACTAATTCTTTTGTCCTTCGCCAACCAGCTACACAACATGGCTGCACACACACATACACATCAAAAACAAGCACACACACACACACACACACACACACACACACACACACACACACACACACACACACACACACACACACAAACAGTGATCTACCGGTCCAGTCAGTGTATCAATGAAGGGCGCATTCCCACCCTGCTTCCTGTCATCCTCTATTATGGTTTCATTAGGATGGGGAGAAGCACAGCCTGGTGACGGATGGATGGAGGAGCCATCTCTCTTCTAACTCACCAATCAGAGCCAGACAGAGCACCACTGAGACTCATACATCCACCTGCTTCCCTCTCTCTTATTACTTCCACGCTTTGCTCATTTGTCTCCCACACATGCTCTCAAATTATGTTTGCATTTTGAATTTTACGAACAAATATAATAGAAGTCAGTGCATGCGAGCCAACCACACGTTTAGGGTTGTTGTATTCATTTGGTGGTAAGTACTTTGTATATTGATTGAAAAGAAATGTCAACAAATATCCCCTTTGTCCACAAAGCAGTGCAACCTTTACAGTTTACAACAAGACTAAGAGTCTACAGTTGTACTGTGAAGATGTAATTAGCCACAGCGGTGCTTTTAGCTAAATGCTAACCTCAGCATTCACACATGCTCACAATGACAATGCTGCTGTTTAGAAAGTTTAGGTGTTGCCATGTTTACCATCTTATACTGAACAAAACACAAAGTACAGCTACTCCAAGGCTAATGGCAGCATGATCATCACCATCACCTTCTGGTGGAGCAAACGTCAGTAGGTTTCATCCTGTGACAATCATGAATGTCTGTATAATATTTTGTGTCAATCAGTTGTAAAAATATTTCAGTCTGGATAAAAGGGGTTGACTGATTGGTGGGCAGTACCTGAATCCACACTGCTGACTTACAAATGCTAAATAGTAACAACCATCTGTGTATTATGTTCAATGTATATATCTGTAAACATTCTATTTATAGTAATATCCACCTGTACATTATATTCAGTACATATCCACCTGTAAATCTTGTTCACAATACTAGTTATCTAAATATTATATTCATAGGACAAATATATCTGTAAAAATTCAGTTTACAACAGTATTCACTTCTATATTTATTCACTACTTATCTATGTCCTGCACTTGTGGAACCACTGTATACCCTGCACTTACTGCTATTGCACTTCTGGTTAGACCTAAACTGCATTTCGTTCCCTGTGTAATGACAATAAAGTTGAATCTAATCTAAATATGACAGTTTATCAATTTATTCATTGCGAGGGGGAGGATCTGTATTCACGCTTTGGACGTGACATCATGCTCTACTTGCGCGTATTATGATCGCCATGACGGATGGTGGAAGAGCTATGCTGTAGACGGAAGGCAAGCCTGTGTTCGCTTATATAATAAAATGGTTATTTAATGTTGTGTGGTGGCCTGTGCCAATAGACAGGGTAAAGCCAATACATACTTTTATCGGATACCATTTGATGGGGAGAGAAAGCAGCAATGGGTAAAATGATTAATTATTTGTTGTTACTACTGATCATATACACTCCGTGTATTAATTGAGGGATTAACGTGTAGTAGATAAACAGATCGCACTGTTGATTTCTCTGGAGGAAACTACTAGAACTGTGGGGTCCTTGTAAATTCTGGAGTGTGGTCCAGACCTACTCTATCTGTAAAGAGTCTTGAGATAACTATTGTTATGAATTGATTCTATAAATAAAATTGAATTGAATTGAAATTGAATTGAGATAATTAATAACTGCACTTCCTAGAGCCTTGATGCGTCCGGGCATCCATTTGAAAGTTGCGTTGGCACACCCAGTGAACAACAGTGTTTGGGTAGACATGACCAACCATGTCTTCTAAAAACAAAGGCTACGTGTTATATAAATCTTTACTTAAGTGACTAGATGTTAATACAAAATTAACTCTAGATGGACGTCTTAGCCTTGCCAATATAGGTACACCGCAGCAGACTGGCTGTATGTAAATTAGACTCAGACTTGAATCAGGGATGTGAGTATTTGAGGGGCAGGGGGCTATAAAAAAGAAAAATGAAATTGCATACCTGTTACCCAGACAGCTACAGGAAACTGGTAAGCATCCAGACTTTTAAAAGCTTTGAGATCAGCACCAGTTTGTGGGGATACCCCATTACCACATAGTGGTACAGATCGCGTGGACCGAAGTCGGGAAGACTCTGCGATTAAATGAGTTCTGTGAAAACGGAGGGAGGAATACAGTAAGAGTCAGTATCCAATCCTGCGATCTCCAACTTCTCTGAATACTGCTCTTTGTGAGCACCAACCAGATACCCTACCTCGACAACTTGTTGTTCAATAGAAGAAACCATAAAGAAGAAGATAGTATTATCATCAGTGCATTTAGTGTTATTTGTTTCAAACTGATAACTAATGAAACTCTCTGATCGTCTACTACACAGTTTAACTTGTGCTCTCGGCGATTCTGCCGTCCGTCATGGCGTTGTCACGTGGTCTTGATGATATGCTCACAAGTCTGCAAAGGGTGTACAAGTACGTACCCTGGTGATAACCTTAGAATCATTTTTTTTTTATTAAATACAAATCTGATAACAGCTGATCACTGCTAATTCACTTCCATAATTGCTATTTAAGATGATAATCTTTTAGGCGAATAATCATTGGAAATGTATATGTGTGTACATGTTTTTTAGCAGTCCATGGTGTGTACATACAGTATGTGAACCTATGTGTAAACACATGCTGCGTGTGTGTGTGTGTGCGCATGTGCTCCAAGGTTTCTCTGCATAGCAGGAGAAATACGTTCGGTGTGAGGGCTTCTTCAGAGGGTTGATGCAAAAGGCAGATCTCAGCCTCTTGCGAGGCCCAGGCCTGAGTAAGCTAGATAGAAGGAAAAACCTTAGAGGGTGGAGGTTCAGTCCTGGGAATCCTCCCTGAACACACATTAAAGACTGACGATGCCAGACCGCCCCAGCCTTGAAGATCAAATAGAGCGAAGATGCGAGCTGTGAACCAAGAGTGCTTTTGCCATGCCAGTTTTTAATTATTGACATATCCAAGTCAGTTCTGTCAACTCAGCAAGAGAAAATACACTTACATTTTGCTTTAACCCAATTAGTTTCATCAGACCAAGGCTTGTCCTTACTGCAGGATGGTGAGCTAGCTGTAAATAAAGTAGCACTTCAGTGCTGCTGGATGAAAGACCCAAACATTGTATTTACATATACTTTGACACTACGAATACAAAATGTCAGGAAGCTTTAGAACAGGAATAAATGCATATATTTTTTGTACTATTACTACTTATATTATAACAGGGACACACTGACATTCATGGGTGGCATACTTACAGTACAGTGCCTGTTTTATTCAGAGTACTTACCAAACATCAAGCCCCTAACATTTATTTTCAAATGGGTGCAATCCTTTTACTCTGCTTTTCTGAAAGAAATAATCTCCTCTTATGGATGATTAAAACAGCAGCGTCAGAGCCTTGAACACCATTGATACAATACATTTGCCTCAGTTCTTTTGACTGACAGCTGACAAGTGTTTCCCCCACAGTGCAAGGTCTGAAAAGCCCACATCCCTGGACACCATAATACTAATATAATGCTCTGTATGCTGTAAAAGCCTGTTGCTGTCCAAAGCAAATCACATTAAGGTGCAAGGGGTTTAAGACATGTGCCTTTATCCCACAAAGCAGACACAGCATGTGGCCAGCTCATCTGTCATTTCCTATAGACTGAAATCGGACTGACACATAGGGCTATGCTTGTTCCCCCATCTCACGCTGCTGCTTTTCCAGCTCAGAGCAT
Source organism: Etheostoma cragini (assembly GCF_013103735.1). Classification (NCBI taxonomy): domain Eukaryota; kingdom Metazoa; phylum Chordata; class Actinopteri; order Perciformes; family Percidae; genus Etheostoma; species Etheostoma cragini. The sequence continues at coordinate 17,837,649 of NC_048418.1, forward strand.
GGGGAAATGGAGCTGTGGCGCTATACTTTGCTTCTGCCACCATGAAAGTGTTTGCAGCAGTGGCGGAAAAGATGGGAAATGTTTAAAGACCACAGCTTATTATGGACTAAAAGAGAAGGTCAAGCAGCAGAATAAATGTAATGCTCTCCAATTATAAGTGTGGAGTTTTTAGTTTTCTACAGCTTGGTTGCCATTTTTTTTGCCAACTATTAGCCAGTCAGAGTTAACACCACTGGTAAAACAGCTGTGTATTGAGTAAATGCCTAAAAATGACCGCCAACTTCTTCTGTTTAGAGGACGCATCCAGTATTTTCTTGATAGTTTAAAGGACGTTGCTTCCAAGGTTTATTTAAACAGTTATTATTTTGAGTTATTCAACACAAGTCATGTGATCAGATAAGAAATGTTAATTTAAGACAACATTCCGCCATTGTGCATGGATGATATCTTAAAGGCAGGGTTGGTAATGTTAAAAAGCTAGCAAGATTTGAAAGTAGCATCTCCTCTAGGCTCTGTCTAACCTCTCCACCTGCTCGTGTGGCTCTGTCTATTCGAATTCATATTATGAAAAAAAATCACTTTTTCTGGGATTTGGGGTGTTATGTTTGTGTCTCTGGTGCTTCCATGCGCATACAAACTTGGATAAAAAACATCCATGCTGCTTTGAGTGAGGTACAGGTTTCTCAGTGTATCCTGCCTTCAGTCTCCAGGTGAGCTGGTCAAAATCTGCACGGCTTTCGACATCACTAGCACAAGGTGGCTAACCGTAGCATGCAACCTAGCTAGTTCTGAATGGACAAACAGGGCTACAACACTCACTAGTTCACTATGATCTACTTTAATGTCCCTGTTCTGCAGGTATAGTAAACAAAGTTAAAAGTGCGTCCTCGTTTAGAAGAAGACTCCCAGCTAGTTCTGCCTTGTAATAATGAAGTTGTAAAAAACAAACAGTTAGACGTTGTGATCTTACCTAGCTACTGCGCATGTGCGACTCCCAACAAAGTTGGTAAAGAAGGGCAATGCCTCACACTTTTTATAAACAGAGACCTAAACACACAGGATGAAAAGATGAGCGTGCAGTACAACAAACATATGGCTTTAATTAAACCATGGGAACCTATTCTGGTACAATCTCAAAATACAATTATGAACATGAAAATGAGCATAACATGGGCACTTTAGTCTCATTCACTTGAAATATTATCATACTGAATGTTTAAAACAAGCATGGCCACTGTGAGCAATGCATCAACCACGCTTATTGAGCTCAGACTCGTACCCGGTAAGGGTAGAGTACGCGCACTGGGACAAGGAGGCAAGCGTGGACGCTTTTATAGGATTGCAGCAGCTAAAAATGACAGATCTTTTCTTGCGCCTTTTCTAAGAGCCTATAAGTTGTTTCTTGCTGTCAGGATGGAAAGACCATAATACATGAAAATGTGTTTTTTGGAACTTGTTACCAACCCTGCCTTTGAATGGCAGCAGTGCACTTTTGTGGTTCAGTCTGCAATTAGTCAAATAATTAGAGATGAAGTAGATATTATACTCACTACCAACATGGCTATTTAATAACAACATTTCCACATACAAAAAAGGTCAACTTTAGCATAGTTACTGTTTGTTAGTCTTACTTTGCCAATCTGTTTCTACGTACCTTTATTACTTCAAGGGATGAATAGCCTATAAGTCCACAAACATCTGTCTGGATGTGGAATTTACAAAGGAAATAATGCTTATAAAAGTTGAAAAATAACTGCTTCATTGTTGTCCCCTAACTGTAAATGGCTCAGAAAAGATAAATCCATGCTTATCCATGCTAACCACATGCATATTTCAATAGGACTATGTTGCCAAAAGTAACCCTGTTCTTTTCTATTTGCCAAGCTTGCCAACAGCTGATCTTTCCTTTTATTACAAGTCCAAGTATTATTACATTCTGTAAATGCACTCATGCTCTAAAGGTTGAAATTGCAAAAAGATATACAGTATGTTCTCATCATTATTTTTCATCATTTGCCGTAACAGTCAACTGCTTCTATTATTTTTTTACAACAAATCAGCCTCCAAACCTGTCATTTTAGAATATGTGGGCTTCAGCTCAGTCATGACAGAACAGCATGTTTTTATTATTTATTTTCCATGTTGGGCCATTTTCCTATCCTCCTGAGAAAAAAAGAAAAACATACAAGAACCTTTCAAACTGTCAGACCTTAGTGACCTCTGTCCATGCCTGTTTATCCTACATTTGCATCATCTTAACCTTGTCAGTCTTCAGCCTTATTACCAACTTTGCTTATTCCATACATTACTAGCGCATGCAGATGGAGAATGTTCGGCGAACTCAGTCAGGCATAACTAATCACTCTTGCAGATTGGTTGCCGGTTTTGTCAGGTAGCTCTGGTGGCTCGAGTGCATGATTATGTGCATAAATATCAGTGTTTGCACAGGATGCCATTTTCTTAAACTGGTTCTCTAAAAACTGGGAGGCAAGGTCATGACATTACCCTCTCTTTTTTCCCCACCTGCTCGACATTTGAAATAACTTTTTTTCCCTGGGACAAACGTTGACCCACCTCCATCCTCTCTGTGTAAGAGGTTTACAAAGACTTTTTTGTTTTAGTATTGAGAAGTGATACAGTATTTGTATTTTAGCTACAGCCCTATCAACCAACAATAACTCTTAATTACCTGATAACTCGAGTGGAAAAAGAAGAATTGAAACTTAACACATTTAATCATATTCCATTGGGGAATTGATTTGATTAATCTCACAGAGGGATTGTCGGGGACCATTTGTCCCAAATAGTTCTCCAGACTGTTGTGTCAAACACACAATCCCGGACATAGATATAGTAGTGTTGTTGTCGTCAATGCTTTTAGATACAAAATGCAGACTGTTGCTGTCTCCTCTTAGGCAGAGAAACTATTCCAAGGGGAGATGTTAGTCTGCAACTCTGTTTTTCAGTGACTCGCATTACTATGGCTCCAGCCTGACAATTCAATCCACCATTGGTTTTCTTGCACTGAGCCTGGCAGCAGAACCAATCTGAATGCATGAAGTGGTCTCAGCAGCCCTGACTGAAAATGAGGCCAAGACATGGCTGCACGTCACATAAAGACCAATGGGAGAAACCTCAGTTTTTCAGTTATTAAAGTGCATGGAGAATGTCTGATATAGTGTGCTTTTTGTAAGAAACCTTGGTCTGCTTTTAATTTGGAAAAATATAAAGTATAGTGACGTTTACCTACTATCAAGTCAAATTGGCCCGTTTCAATTTCTTACACTGAGAATGCGTATTCCTTCAGCATTGAACCTTCTTCTTTGACTGCTTCAGTGTAATTAACTTTTTCAAAAAGAAATACATTATGTCTTGAACGGCAACAACCTCCCTCAGCACCTTAATCTCACAGAGAAGATCTTTAAGTCAATTTGACACAGCATTAGGTCTATCTGCCCAAAAACATTTTTGTACAATATGAGAAAAGCTTTTCATTTCCTGACTTCTATTTTTCTCCTTTTCTCTCTTTTACCATCTTCAATACATCATCCAGTAGCAGTCAATTTTTGGTGAGACTTCCATCTTCACTGCACTTGCAATGTAGATAAATACAGGAGCTAATGTAGAGGTCTAATGTCATTACACTTCCCCCAAGTCATTTACGCACTTCTAGATGAATCATAAGTAAAAGGTTGAGTTCTCACAATGTCCTAAGGTAATGGACAAAATGTGAGGTATTGTTGGCCAGCTGACAATTTAGAGCTGCCTTAGAGCTAGTTAGTCACACAGAACTGGGATTAAACAGGAATTTTCTTGCTGTCCACCCAAGACTACGTAGTTTATCTGCAGTATCGAGCAAACTGATAATTTGCTGTGGTTTGAAGAACGGCTTCCTCATGTGATTACTATAGAGCTGTAAATGATTCAACCCATGTTTATCAATATCTCTGTTAAAATAGCAGCCCATCCTTACCCTGAAAATGACCGTGTGGGTCAATAACGCAAGGGAAAACGAGGAAATAAGGTGACAAAGTATTAGAGCGCCAAATCCTGCATACGGAGGCAGGTTGGGATGGTGGATGTGTCAAACAAACACAGGACCTTCACTTTGGAGACTGAGATCCGTGTCCCTTGTGAAACCTAAAGCTAACACACTTTACACTTAAGAGAGTTTTACGGACCTTAGACTGTGACGCAATTATGTCCGTCACGTTCCGTGCTCATTTTAGTGGTTTAACATGACTCATTTGAAGCCATTCCCTGGAGTATCTTTGTTGCTTAAACTTAAGTAGTTTCAAATGTTTTCTACATGTGTAAAACTGTTCCCTTTATGCTATAAATAGAAGGGTCACATGATAAGGATGATATGGTTAAACCACCACCATGCGGCAGTAAAAAGAACACTTGCATGTGTCAATTTATCCTTTGGAAATCCACCTATTATGTCATAGAGGTATGAGGACGTGTTAAAAAAACTGTTTTTATAAAAATGTTACACATTTTTCTCATCAACTCAAGCTCCTCACTGAAAGCAGCACGGTGGCCCAATGGTCAGCACACTTCTCAGCAAGTGCTCCATTATAATTTTTATTATTATTATTATTGTTAGTAGTAGTAGTAGTAGTAGTAGTAGTAGTAATAGTAATAGTAGTAGTAATAGTAGTGGTAATGTTCACCATTACAACTCCTTAATTATGTAAATACCATGTCATTACATCCCTTTAACTATGTAAATACCGTATATATCCACACTTCTTATATTTCTTTATTTATAGTTCTACTTGATATTTTTACAATTTGTGCAACTGCAACACAGAATTTCCCTTCGGGGATCTATAAAGTATTTCTGATTCTGATTCTGAGTGGCTCAGCTCTGGAGTTTGTCCTGTAAATGGCTTCCCACTGCTTCATTGTGGGATGAGATCAATGCAGAGAATGAGTTTCACTACATTACAATGAGACAATAAAGTATCTTTATCAGAATAATGCCAATTTACTGTACTGTAATATTGTGTCATGTGAATTGTCGATGGTGACATTGTGGCAACAAACTGCATATTGCAAATCCAATTTTCATATCCATCACTCTTGTAAATGACAAGTGTCATGACACACCAAGCTGACTTAAACACACTGTGAAGACCACAGGTCAAGCCAACATGCACATTTCAACATGCACACATTTACTTTGTATTTGCACAACTAATATATAGGAAATCTAATTCAACAGTCAAATGTGTAAATGTAAATGCTGCAGTATCGTAATTTTTCAAAGTGTAAGTGTTGCCCTGTGTTACGGGGAAGGACGGACCCAAACGCACAGCTCAAAGTAACGTTATTTATTAAGGGGAAGGAGAGGAAAAGGGG
>NC_048418.1:17843115-17864004 GCF_013103735.1 Etheostoma cragini
GGCAGAAAGAAAAAACAAAAACACAAAAATTAAATAAAAAGGACAGACTCACGGTCAGCCGGGCCCCACCACAACAGCCCTGATTTGCTTTTAAATGGCAGTCCAAGATCAAGAGCTTGTGGATGAAGAAAATGCAGAGGCTGCAGATAAGAAGAAGCAACACAAAATTCACTAGACTTAACAGTCAGAGCCAACTGCCTCTGAAAACCACATAGCCTGCTGAATCAGCTGAACTGCTACATCACAAGGCTTAGAGAACCACCTGCAAAAACTACATTAATGGTTGACTTTACATGGTCCCATGGCACCAATGGCTGACTATCGCTTGTTGTATTTGGGTTGTCTCTTTCCAGTTAAACTGGCAGAGAGCAGGCACATTATAGTAGTAACTTACTCTGGCTGGTCTGGCTGACTTCCTGTTAGCTCCCCACGCACATGAATGACAGGACATAACTACTGATATTGGGTTTTTCTTTTAGACATTTTAACTGGAACACATTCTGACTGACCGCGACCCGATACCGGATAAGCGGTCGAAGATGGATGGATGGACATTCTGACTACACACTACACACAGAGACCTTTTGATGTGTTTGTGAACTAAATTATGTAATGTGATTGAATGATGTAAAAAAAAAAAGATGTATTTTACAGACTTTCGTTTTGGTTACGGATGTGTATTAATGATATTGATCTTGTGCGATAGTGAGTGTGGCCACTCCACCAAAATAAGGGCACAGCCAAGTGTTGTTCCTCAGACTTTGTCAGGGCATGCTGTGGGTTACATGATCGGAATAAAAGGTAGTCAATGTTTGTACTCACAATATTGTCATACTATCCTGTGTGTGTGTGTGTGTGTGTGTGTGTGTGTGTGTGTGTGTGTGTGTGTTTGTGTGTGTTTTTATGGGAAATCTATAAAAGCAAAGCAATGGCACTCCAGAGAAACCTGATTAGGTTTGAGCTGAGCTCAGAAATCAAAATTAATTTGGAAGAGGCTCCAGCTCTCTACCATTACCTGAGACAGAGCCATTAAGTTAAGAAATAGCTGCTCAGCCCCATCACATGCACGGCTCATCTAAACTAAGCTGATGCAGGCATTACCATTGGTTGCTAGTGGACCACTCGCGTCAGTTTCTTGTGTGTGACGTAATTAACATCCATAGCCGTATCATGAGGAACATTCCTCATTGCCATGGTCTCTGAATACAGGTTACACTCTGTATGGAAGACATTAGTCAGGCTTTAGTGACACGGTCCAAACTAGAGAATGCATTCTCTCAATCAATAATTTGCTCAATTGTAGTCTGACGTTATGTGTTTTGAAAGTTAGTCATTAGGGACTAATGGGTATTCATTTCTCTCTGCAAGTCATTTATTAGCCAAACGTAACCCCATCAGAGAGCTGTGCATTGTGCACTGTGCATTATTTGTAAGCATGTATGCTTTCTGTGCTTTTGCATCTGTGACATATTTATATATTATCACATTTCCCCACACAAGCTTTGTTTGAAAGAGACATGCTCCTTTGTACTTGAACACAAGCTCCAATGGGACTTGTGCTTTTAGCAATTCTCTCTTATCTGCTTTTACCCTTTGTGATGGCATGTGGGGTGACATTTTCATTTGCTAAACTAACCCGAGTAGCACTAGGAAGCAGCTGTGTTTCACAACAGGACAGATCCATAAAAGGGGTTATAGAGATAACTATGAAAAGGTGACATTGTGTTTTTTTTAGTTTATCAGGCTACACTCATGAGCGCCTCCATTAAATGATAGATATGTCTCAATCATAGTTCACTAATGGAGAACTGAAATCTCCTTTGTAAACAAGGACGGTTTGTCTTTGAAGTGGACTGTCTTGAATAAGAGCAACACTACCAGGGTTTATTCATGATACAACCTTTGGTTATGAGAGGGATTAGGCAGACATTAGTTTCAAGTTGTGTATGCACATTTCCCCTAACCTTAAAATTAATCTCAATAAGCCAGCCATTGCTCCAAAAATTCATGATTGATCAGAGCTAGCCATGGATGGGACACAAGAGGATATTTGGCCATACCCAGGATTCCTTTTTAATTTGATTTTTTAACAAACATTTAAAAGACCCATCTCCCACCAACAACCCACAATGTCATGTCCCATAGGCCCATGTTCCCATGTTTGGACAGCCATATCATCATAGTCCTTGCGTTGTCTCTTGCCCTTGCGGTATGCCCTGATGTTATCCATTCCAGAGAACTGTCTATTCAGCAATATGTCATAAATCTCTGGTAAAATATAGTCCAGATGTGGGCTCCTTACATCCACACATGACATATTATTACCATCAAGTACAAAACGCATCCCTTCATGTGGAAATGAATTGAAAAAAAAGCTTGATACCACAGAGGCGTTACCTAGATCCATTTTCCAGGCAGGAGCAATAATTTATCAAGCAATTCATATTTGAAAGAGGCAACTGACACATCTGTACTACGTGAATTTAGAACAGAAAGTCAGAGACCTTAAGCTTGATTATGAAAAATACTTCTGAGCTAGCAGTTGCAAAAACTAGCTATGGACTGCCATTTTATGGCGGGGTTTCCATAAATATAAGTTAAATCTTTATAGCGTAACCTTCATTTATTAATGAATGTCCGTTACATTTAAGTCATTGCCAAATGGGTTGATACAAAGCTAATTAAGCCTCATCAGATCAGCTTCACCAAACGCTCTCTGTGTTTCTCAGCATGGCTGTGTTAAAAATTGTTGTTGTCTAATTACCTCTTTTGAAGAGCCCATCATGTTTTTTAATCCTCTGTGTCCTCCTTGGCTACAAGCAACTGCGTGGAGGAGCGGTGGGGGCACGTGCGCGATTAGGGACTGCTTGTGTCATGTGGATGCAACAACAGTGGTGTTGTCATCACCTAGAATTCCTCGTGGGGGCAACATAAACTACGCACTTTAGCTTTAAGACTGTCAAATTCTGTAAAAAGGTGTGAATTGTGACCCACCAAAGGATTTGATTCCCCATGGGGGTACTGTGTATTGCTTATGTATTTCATTACAACGGGCCTTGTGGGTGGGAAAGTGGACAAGGCCCTTTGAATTATTTAACAGAGACATGGGTTAAGATCTCTGCGTTTTATATGACCACGTCTCGTGGGCCTCCAAACGATCGCCCTGAACAACAGAGCAAACTCCATCTGCCGAGGAATATCGATTAATATGCGCACAAGCGTCAGACAAAAGTAATTTAAGTAAAAGTTTTCTGTGTTTTTTTGCCAAATTACCAGGACAAAATTGGACAAACTGGTGGAAAATGTGAATTCCAATGTTCCCCATTAAGATCAAAAGGGAAATCATTTTTAAATAACTGACCCTAATGAGAAGCAATTACTCTCTACCTCTCCGTTAGTTTGAGACAATTATTATTACAAAATGTAACACTGTTTCATTCAGTAAGCTAAAAACCATAGAACTGTTAGCATTTCATTAATAACATTGCTCTTACATTTCCCAGCACCTCCACTCGTCGAGGAATTCCACATAAAAGAATGTGTCAAGTTCCCGTGTCTTCATTGGCTTTTATGTCAGGATTGATAACAAGATCTCTCATTTCCTCCTGAATAGAGCTGTTTGTTTTAACCGGTTCAGAATTTTCAAAGGAATTAAAGAAAGACTCTTTAACATCCTCATTACGCTGATCTCTCCTGGCACAGGGAGAGACAAATCGTGACAGAGGGAAAATGGAGGAGAATAAAGTTGAATTTAGAAGTGATGTCTAGTGTGTGTGTGCATGTGTGTGTGGTAGGTGGGTAGGGTGTGTGGAGTGAAAGGTGTGTGAGATGGTAAGGGTGAGAAAAGTTGTGGAACAGAAAATTTGCAGTTAGCTAATGAGCGTACCAAGGGGCATATTAGTTATTTATTTCCTGAGCTTGTTTCGTTAAGAGAAGGGCACACCAATTAGCTTCGAGGAGATGACATCCCTAAGTGCCCTTGTGCTAGGCTGCTAGGCAACACAAGAGCCCTGTCTGAAATGCTAAACAACTTGTAGGGCCTGGTGTGAGGGTGAAGGGAAATAGCGTCACACGTGTGACCTGGCATGACATTTTCAAAGCGGCGCGGCCAGCTGGAGCTACATTATGTGGGAGAGGAAAAGAGATAGCGACTGGCTCGAAATCCACCGCACCTCAAAAAAGGCAAGAGAGGTTATGCGGACTGATGGTTTAGAAAATATCGCTCTGCATATGAAACAGGGTCTGACTTTATTTTTCTCTCTTTTCACGTATTCTCTCCTTTACTCCCCATACAAATCGTTAAATGAGTCCCAGTTCAGTTCAGACTGAAAGCTATCATGTTTTCTATTAGCCTGTGTAAACTGTTCTGAATTTGAATCTGGACAAAAATAATTATTGCAATCAATAATGTTTCATTAAAGGACAAGATAGGGTAAGGCAAGATTAGACTTTAGGCTGAACAGCGTGTCTGCGCGCACACACACACACACACACACACACACGCACACACACACACACACACACACACACACATACTTAATGCATGTCATTAAGTCAGTCCTGTGAACCACCTGACTGTTGTGCAAAATCCCATTAATAAAAATACCAAGTGATATTTTTTTAAAGGGAATTCATTCAGTACACCTGCTGATACATAGAGAGTATTCCAACATTAACAAAGATCAAAGGCACCTCTAGTCATACACACCAGCAATTCCTATTTGTGAACTTTTATTAAATGAAGCAATGTGCTCCAAACCAGAGAGGATGGAGCCTTGTTTGAAATGTCAGCCTTCTAAGATATTAATTGGAGCTGAGGCTCTCCAATCAGGGGGAACAAAACAGTGCGTCCACAGAGGTGAGTGGTAATGAGCTGCGCTTTGTATGTGGGCGAAGTCTGGCTGATTGAAATTACGCTGCAGTGTCTGACTAGACCGTAAACATAGTATGTCCATAATAAGTGCAGCATCCTCCTTTTCTTCTACTGTGTGATTTTGTAATAGTGAGGAAGAGATAGTGAGAGTGCGTTAATCCCTTCCAGGATAGTATACATACGTACAGTGTATCTAATTGTATTGGTTGTGTTTCCCAATGCGTGTATTACAAACATACCCTCTCAGGAACAGTACAATTATGTTACCATAAATCACAAAATATTCTGATGATTGATGAAGCTCTTAAGTGGCCAAGGAGAATCTATTAAAAATACATGCTATGTCAGTCCTGACTAAATAACCTCTCTAACAGTTATTCAGGAAGCATTTTACCAGTAAAACATCGCCCCATTCTTTAAATGAAGACACACAAAACACTCAGCACCTAAAAGTGAAAGCTAATTTTCTGGTTTTCATTCTTTTCTAAATAGATAATATGAACATGTAACAACAAAATCAATTTGTAAAGGGCTATTGTCAGTGCATGTTAGTCAGCATGTCAACATTTGTCTTTGTACGCAGGTTAAATAACTACCAACATAGATATTTATTTTAGATAAGTAACATAATACATTATTTCTTTGTGTGGACTGAACTTGATGTTATTTGCCGCATCATAAGGGTGTCCATAGTTGTCAATAGTTCGGGTGTCAGCCCACCCATACTGTCAGCAAATCCTCGTTTGTGACCTCCAGTATCTGAGTCTTTATTCTGACTTCCTCCTGGTTCAGTACCATCTTTTACCTGTCATGTGGAACTCCACAGTCTCTCCTGTCTCCTAGAACTGAACAGCCGGGTGTTTGGTGTTGTTGTTTTTTCTCTGCGGTCTCAGACCAATGCAGACATGTCGTTGCCATCTGCTGTTGCATGGTCCAAAGTGTCAGAGCAGCCAGCTTGGTGTACAGTGGAAACAGACTGAAAGTCCAACACGGAAGAAGAGCATTTTAACTCCTCTTTCACCGGTCCTATAGGCTCTCAGCTGCTCAGCATCAGACTGTTGAAAAAATGTATTTCAACAGGTGATACCCACAATTTTCTAATTGTGCGATGTTGGAGAACTAAAACATTTCTTCGTATGTCTTGTTTGTTTATGCATAGAATCTATTAAAAGAAACATCAGCCACTAGCCAAGCCCTGTGTATTTATCTATACATTCACTATTAAGTAGTAAAAAATAGTATTTCATCTATTGTGCATTTGCAGCTGTCAGATAAACACCCCTGATTAAAATGTTGTTGTATGTTGCCATAGTGTAGTCTTTTTGTCAATGTTGTTACAGTATCAACTAGAGAAAACAGAAATTATCCATAGTCCTTTGACTTATAAGGTTGTTTTTATCAATAAAAATCTTTCTTTCGTCTGAAACGGGGAGAATCTTGATTATGCGCATTGTGTAAGTAGCACAATAGTAGAATAAAGTGAAAGCTATCACAAGGACGGATACACAGCACCACAAATGTGTTGATCCTTTGGTGACAAAAAACATGAAGCCTGTAATTTATGTTACTTACTTAACCATTTAGCAATTTAGGAGGCACAGCGGTTGATTTCAAGAGGAACACTACACCACAAGCTTCTTTGTCTCAGTAGTAACACAAGGGGCAGAAGGACGCTAAGAAACCATGGACAGAAGAAGAAATGCTGATGCAAGCACAACAGACTTTCACATGTATGTGCTCTATTGTTCAGTGACAGCTGTGTGGCTTCTGAATTTTTTTCAGTTTTCACAATAGACCACATTCTTCATTATTTAATTGTTTTGTTGAGTTATTCCTGGAAATAACCGCATCACAGCAAAAGCGATTCAGCCTTCTGGTCCTCTCAACGCCATATGAGGCTAGGAGAAAGTGAGGACATAAATAATAGAACGAGAGCTAAATATAGGATGTGGAGGCTAAGGTAAGTAACAGATAGAAATAGACGTACATAGAAGAAGCTAAACACACTGGCAAAAAGCTACGCTAACCGGGGCTTGTAAAGGAACACACAGCTGCTAAAGGTTAACCCAGCTCATAACATTAGTCACCCTGCCTCCTTTTCCCTACGTGTTGCGTTTAACATGAGAATGAGACTAAATCTGTCTGGATGAGTGTATGTCTTACCTACTTCTAAACCGACACACCAAGAATATGCATGGTTTGGGGTCTGAAGATGGCTGCTGCCATGGTTACCACGCTGTTGGCCACTGCTTTTGGTCTGAAGCGATCCCCTCAACTCTGGGTTAAATCAGCCTCACACAGACCCCCCCCACACACACAAACACACACACACGCATACACCCACCCCCCCTCATGTCGCATGTCAGTATTTTCCCTATCCGCTCACTACTCAAAAGACACTAAAATGATATCATAACAACACAAGTTGAGTAAAGAAAAAACACGGCCATGTAGTGAGTGGCGGACTGTGTTGAATTAGTATATTATTGCTGCATGGTGAGAACTGATTCAAATAATAGGAAAGAATACCTGCTGCGGTCCATTGCGTGATAAAGTGGCACCTGGCTGTGTTTGTACAGATAACTGGAACCACAGCCTCAGTAAAGGAGATCCTGTGATGTCTTAATGTCTGCACAGTTAGTGTGTCTTTCTCTTTGTTAAATTGTTAAAACGAGTATTGAAGAAATTCCCCTTTCAACATATTTACTCCTCAGATAAGAAAACGCTGCTGAAAATTCAAAACAACTGTCACTGAGTGTGCCTGCTCATTAATATATGGGAAGGTGCGTTGTGTTTCTCATTGGACTTGCCGGATTGCACCATACATCTGAAGGGGTTGATTGCAAGAGCACTTAGTCATCAAGTATATAGTACATATGCAGCTCTTCATAGCATTAACCTCTAGATGTGAGAAACAGCTAATTTATATTCCGCAGGGGTTTCACATGCACTTTGTTACCGTGCCGAGGGAAAAAAATTAAAATAGAATAATTGGATTCCGGTTTACCGGCTAATATTAAGTCTGATTATTTCAATGTTTCACCCATTGGTTGTGATAATTCCTTTACTTTTGCCCTTTGTGTGAAATACTTGGATTGAAATGTCCAATTTTTCCTCAAACAACATTGTCCTCGAACCATCCTCTTATCTCAAAACACAGCTTATCATCCTCTACGCGAATCAATTACGCACAAAGACTTTGGCAAATTTACACAGCAGGGCATTAGCTTAGACGACGGAGCCACATATCCAAACTATTTACCTCTGTAATATTTACCCTTTCTGTTTATCCTCCAGAATACATGCCAGTGTTTGTTTGCTTTAGCTCGCCCATCTCCAATTCTTTATTACCAGAGCATTACAAAGGCATTCGCCACACTGTATACATTTTCATTAAAATGCTCTATCCTTTTCAAAATGCATGAATGTCTTTTATTTTAATGAAGAGGCAGTGAGCCGCTCCAAAGCTTTAATTTTAGTTTCTCATGGACCCCCCTCCCTCTTCCATCTTCAGTTTTTCACACACTCGTTAGTCCCGAGGGACAGAAAGACAGAGAGAGAGAGAGAGAGAGAGAGAGAGAGAGGAAAAGATTTTAAAGGCAGGACCTTACCGAAGAAAGAGCTAACAAACTCCAGATATAGAGCATGAAGGGGAAAGAAATGCTATTTGTATAAATTAGCATGTAACATTAAAAAAACACGGTCAGATGTCAATGCTGGCATTCACATTAGGTGAATGAAAATTCAGGGTGGGGGAGATGGTGGCTTTACTCTATGTGTGAATTGAAATCAGATTTTTTTTATTTTGACACATTATACAGGCTGTGTGGCTTTACCATCAAAACATGTCCCATCCTCGTTGTTCTGATGCCATGAAGACATGGTAAAACACAGGGGCTTCAAACAGAAATGTACAAAGTGCATTCCAACGTATTTTAAGCATAATTTATATGGTGCCTGGTTCTTTACATGAGACGGGTAGCAATATCAACCCATTAATCATAGTCAGGTCTGGCGTTCTTATCTCCCCGTCTCCAATCAGCTCAGCCAAGAGGAACTAAGACCATCTCTATAGACCTTTCAATCAGCCACCTTTAGATGGCTCTTTGAATTAAATATTGGACATAAATTCAGAGCTGGGTCTGACCATCTCCTTTAACAAATCCAGTAAACGGCAACAGCTTCTTCAACATTAAATATCCCCTGAGGTGCCAACCAGTCCCACAGCGGCTCTGGATCTCTTCGAAACAGATGCTTTTCATGGTATTTGGCAACAAGGAATTGTCAGAAGAACACACAGCAGAGCAAAAAGGAAATGATGGCATTAAAAATGGTCTTTGGATTACTTTGGCATCAGATTAAAGACAGTATACAATTTTATCTGTTGAACGGATATGTTTATGGCACAGGCAGTTATTAGCAGGACACTGCCTTAAGGGAATTGGCTCTCTTTGTATTTGGCAAATATATTCTATAACAAAAGAAAATCATGTTTTCTTACAGGAATATTTTGACATTTTGGTAATTTAATTTTGCTTTCCTGCAAAGCGAAATTGTCAGCATTATCATGCCTGCAAGGTAAACATGAAGCTACCAGCCGGAAACCAGTTAGCTTAGCATAAAGACTCAAAGGAAACAGCTAGCCTTGCTCTGTCTCTAAAGTTCACAAATTAAGATATTTCATTTCATTTGTTTAATATGTACAAAACTGCCACATTGTGGTAATAGGTGCTTAACTATTTCTTGGCCAGGTGCAGTACCGAATTGTTTTGTTCAGCTCACACAGATTTAACAAACCCAGTGTCTAGGCTTTTACTAAGCTAACCAGCTGCCGGCTAGCCATGCTAGCCACATAGCCTGTATTCTGTACAGATACGAGAGCGGTATCAACCTTCTCCTCTAACTCTGGGCAATAAAGCAAATAGGAAAGTGGAGGCTGGGGGGTGGCCTCGACCAACTGCCACTTTGCTCGTTTGGAAGCCATGATGTCTCTCTCTCTCATGGGTGGGCAAAGCATTGAAAGGGGGGGTAACATGGCCCCTTATGACCTCATAAGGGTCAAGATTCCAGATCGGCCCATCTGAGCTTTCATTTTCTCAAAGACAGAGCAGGACCATAGGCAGGCTGGGGAATGCATATTAACATTAAAAAAACTCATAAAGTAAAATGTTCATGCCATGGGACCTTCAAGAAACAACCCAATGTTATTGTTTGTTTCTTTCTCATATAGCAGTCAAGTGAGCTGATAGAAAGTAGGATAGCAGAGTCAGCGTACACTCACATGACATTTCTGCCTGCCAAAAGCAGTTAACTTCAGATCATGTTTGATTTCTACCAGCATCAGTAACCCCAACTCTCTGGCAACTCGTTGCCTTTAGCGCTCCTACTAAGGCTGTCCCTACATTGACCTGTAACACTGTTTGGGAATGTGCAGTCATAACATGTTATGTCTAAATAATAACATCTGTAGACAGAAGCATATGGGAAAGCTCTTATTATGAACACTAATGACAGCTGAAGCCTTGAACTGGAGAGGAAGAGAGCCTCAGACGAGCAATAATATGCACATTGTGAGTTTTATTTCCCTTTGCCGCTCAAGTCAGCTGTTGGAGTTTTAGAGGTTTGATTTGGCCCACATAAATCTGACGCCCCAGTGGGCAGCTGTTCAGCACGGCCGCTTTTGCATCTTCACAAGGTCGTGTGAGAACTGAATGGCAGGGGTGGGAGCCCATATCTGACTTTAACGCTAACTTGGCTCCAAAAAATGCTGGTGTGTAGATGCACAATGGCGATGGGAGGAGAGCTTGTCCATACAGAGTGAATGGATGAGGAACCTTTTATAACAGCCCATTCAGTCTCTCCATTTCACCACAACACTGGGATTAGGAGGCTAAACGTCACCCGACTTCACTGTTATCTATACACCTTACGGATTTTGATAGCTTTACTAATTTATGACTTTCCAACATGCCCATATAGGCTATAAATAATGACTTATGTCTAATAGGGCTAATAATGTAGTTAGTGTTTGATTGGCTCTGTTCGGTGGTGTTCAATGCAATCAACATGTTTTGCTGTTGACAGCCATGGTCCACTGAAAATGGGCTGGGTCTAACTGTCTGGAGAACATTACTTTGCATTTATACACAGATTAATCATAAGAGCCTAATTCATCACCATGACAGCTGTGAAAACATCCTGCCAAGCCCCAATCCACGCCTTCCTTCTCTTCGTCCCCTCCGGTCTTTTCAGATTCCCGCCTTAGAAAGGACAACTTTTTTGAAATCCCCATGCATGGCTGTAGAATATGTATGGCTATGAGGATATTCATATGCTAATAGCTGTGGGGCTGAGAGTGCAAAATTAACCAAGCTTGACAGCGGCCCATGTGACCCTGAGAAGATGTCGGGAGGCCAGGGAAAACATCGATCATGTGACACCGGCACAGTTGAGGCTGGCCACTGTTGGGTCAAGATGGATGCGGTTTCAGGCAGCACTTATAAATCTCAGGGAAAGGTTTGAAAATTTTTAAATTAGGCCTGAATTATAACAAATAACGTTGGCTGCCCCTCCTCTGGAAACATGTCATCCATCCTCTTCCCTCTCACTATCTGCCTTTGTCATACTATGTGTGTGTGTGTGTGTGTGTGTGTGTGTGTGTGAGAGAGAGAGAGAGGAAACAAATAAAATGTGTTCTGTAAGACACAGAGGCAGAGAAAAAAGCTTGTGCATGTGTGTTTTCAGCTTTGTGTGTGTTCAGTAACGTGACATTATTAGGGGCCGGGGTGTTGAGGTTCTCAGTGTTAAGATCTGACCTAATTTTCGTCTGTGTGACCTGAGAGGTGAAAACTACAGAATTAAAGCCACTGCCTCTGATTCAGACAAGTGCTGTACAGAAGCTCTCCCCTAGCCTCACCTAGGAGTGAAACACTCCATTCCTATGAGCACTACATTCACACGGGCCAAATTGATTCATGAATCATTCAAATATTTCAGCACCTACCTGACAGCGAGGTCTGAAAACGTTTTTTTTAAGATCAACTCTGCTGTTAAAAGGGTACAATGCTTTTCATGTAGTATAAATTGTATTTCATCATCACACTCAAACAGGGGCGGTAAAGGCGTTTTCACACGTACAGTAACTTTTTGGTTTCATACAAAAAAGTTGACAATTTGCAAAACATCAAGACAGTATAATGGCTGTCTTCAAAGGAGTGAAAATTATTCAATTTCAATTCAATTTTATTTATAGTATCAATTCTTAACAAGAGTTATCTCGAGACACTTTACAGATAGGAGGACTAGACCACACTCCAGAATTTACAAGGACTCAACAGTTCTAGTAGTCTCCTCCAGAGCAAGCAACAGTGTGATAGTGGTGAGGAAAAACTTCCCTTTAGACAGAAACCTCGGTCAGACCCAGGCTCTTTGTAGGCGGTGTCTGACAGGGCCGGTTGGGGTTAGAATGAAGAGTTGAAATAACAAAAATAGAAAAAATAGTAGTTTGTAGCAGTTCTTTGTAGTAGTTCATGGCATAGCAGGGCACATATTGTGTAGTGGTACAGTGTAGTGTCACAACAGAATATTATTCTTTTAAGTGCTCAAGCAGCCTAATAACGCTGCATTCTTTTCTTATTGATGATATCAGGCAAGTAGTCTAGCTCTTCTATTTATTCTAGTGTCCGCCCTCTCAACCGTACTGATTGCACTTGGCTTGAGTAATAGCCTTTACAGAGAGAAGAACATCCCCGGCTTTTTTGC
Source organism: Etheostoma cragini (assembly GCF_013103735.1). Classification (NCBI taxonomy): domain Eukaryota; kingdom Metazoa; phylum Chordata; class Actinopteri; order Perciformes; family Percidae; genus Etheostoma; species Etheostoma cragini. The sequence continues at coordinate 17,855,750 of NC_048418.1, forward strand.
TGGTGCGTGTGATGTGATGGTATGTGCCAAATGTGGAGTGTGTGTGCAAGCATGTGTGTGTGTGGGTAAGAGAAAGCGAGACAGATGTGTGCACCCCTGGCCATACGCAGCATCAGCAGAATATATAGATCCCCCTGGCTTCCCTGTAAAGGCAGGTGTATCAGTGTTGCAGATGCATGAGTTGCATTCTTTACAATCTCACCACGCATACTCTGTGCCATAACTTCTGTACACAAGCTAGGGAGCAGGTGGGCACGAGTGCATAACAAAGACGCAAATTCATGTTTTTAATTTTACATTTTGAGAGAACTTCTGTTATGAATTGACGGCTACATAAACAAAATTGACTTGACTTGACATCTAAACTGTATGCACAGTGAGAAACTCCAGCTCTTACACATGACTGCAGTTTTTTTCCACAAAACTAATGCAGCTGTTTCTTTTTTGTTGTTTGCAGCAGTTAGGATATAATCCGGATATGGCTGCATGGGTTCAATCTTCCCCACTCTAATCACAGCAAGGATGACAACAGCAATTTATTTCCTCTATGTAAGCTGCCACCTCCACTCTCTTGATATTTCACCTCAAAAAAGGCAATTGAACAAGACAAAACGGAGTATCTAAATTTGAACATAATTTAGTTACTTTGACCACTTGTGTACTACTCAGTGTTTTGCTGGGATCTCTCTCATCTTCAGCCCCAGGTGTATCCCCAGGCATGTACAGCATCCTGATTTCAATTAGTGACAACTGCCTCGAAGTCCTACATAGAATCTAATGACCCACTATGCAGCTAACTGAGTGGGTACAAGGCTAGGGGTTTGTGAGTTTCACACATAAAGAGATGTTTCTGCACTTCAGCATGTTTCCCGAAACCACCACATGCAGCCTTTTTAGAAATCGATACCCTCACCTTAGGCAGGTTTTATGCTTCTTATTTTCTTTCTTTAGAAGCCTACCATTTTCCCAGTGGCTACAACTATCTACCATAAGAATGTCTAAGCCTACGTTAAATAAGCTCAAACACAAAGGTTTACGTTAGGGAGTTACTATGAATGTTCATAAAATCCACAAACACTTGAGCTTTCACTCACACTACTATATTAGCAAAAAATGTGAAGAGGCAAATTCACATGCTCCAAAATGGGGACCGGGTGCTCTAAAATGAACAAACAGGTCAAATTAAACTTTGTGCCTCGGTGTGGCCTGTTCAGTTTGCTTGTCAGGCTCCTGTCTGCATGACAGCCTCATTGCATCTGTCTGTATGACAGTGCTGTCCAGAAAGCTAAAGATTGTTTCACAAACTTGATGAATCTCTGTGAACGCATCATTGGTGCAGTCAGAAACTATTAGGGCAGTGAGACATTTTCTCTTGTTTTGGCTCAGTAGTTGAGCACAGAGGGTTTAAAATGAAACAGAGATGTTGAGGTGTTGAGGTGTTGACCTTAAGATGTAGTTTGAGGGTGTTTACGCTGACGTTCGATGAACCGTTTGCCCAATATGGATGTGAGCACCACCAAACACCATAGCTGAAAGTCAGCATATTAACCTCCTTGTTGTGTTTTAATGTGCTGGGGAAGAAACAAAACATTGCAAAATATTATTGCTTACTGCCTCCTGGGAACTGCCGAGGTGCCCTTGAGCAAGATACCGAACATCCAACTGCCTGGGGTGCAATCTTAAGAGGCATCCCTCTCGCTCTGACATCTCTCTCTCTCTACAATGCATGTGTATAGGCCTGTCTGTGCTTGTGTGCATTTGGACCTATATGTGCATATATACAGTATATACATGTACTGTATAATGTTAAAAAGAGGGGCTGCTGTGGATTGGAGGTAGAGTGGTCGCCCCTCAACCACAAGACTGGCGGATTGATCCCAGGCTTCTTTGTCCACATGTCAAAGTGTCCATGAGCAAGACACTAATTAGCATGTATAGCTGTCCAATGATCCTAATACTCAGGATGGGTTCAGATGAAGAGATTGAATTTCACTACATAGTATGTGAAGAATAAAATATTTAGTTTTTTATTCTTCTTTTTCTTCTTTAATACAGTACGTCTATCGCTATAATTTCTCCATGTACGATGCAGGGTTACATGTATGTGCTCCACTGTTTGTGTTGTGCTGTGGGCCAGACCCAGATTCCAAAGACTAGTGATAAGAGTTCCTGGGGCGTCACCAGTGTGCAGCCAGTAGTAATTGATGTTTAAAAAAATTTGGCATTAAACGCTGTTTTTATTACAATCCTATCACTGCCTTTCCATTTCACTGCCTGCCATGCAGCCTGCTCAGTATTTATTAAGACACCTCCGAAGCAATGTGGGATGGCAGCCACAGTAAGGCTCCTCTAATCCAGGTAAATTATCTTTGAACCTTTCAGAGTAAACAGAACTCTGGAGTCCTAGCGGCATGAAAAGGGTTTGTGGCTTTTGGTGTGTGTACATGCATGCCTGGGAATCACATAAGAAAGTGTAGAGACACAAACATTGACTGTGGCACTGTCAGTACATGACTGTGTATGTGCCACAGTTATTGATGTGAAAAAGTTGGCCAGTCATTCTGAGGTAAAACTTAAAGCATTTTCCGTTTGCTCGTGGCATATGCTCAGCACCCCAAAGGATGAGACTGACATTTTAACGGGCTGCTTGTGGAGCTTAAACTCTTTCAGTTGTAGATGAATAATCAAGCCTATCTTGTCTCTAAAGTCTTGGGTTTTAGTAGGGTTGTAAAAGAAAGCTGCTATCTGTATCTGTTGCTTCATTCATGCTTTATACTCACAGGATCATTCATCAGCTGTTTGACTTCCAGCAGACCAGCGAGCCATTCATATGAATGGGAACGGTGGCTGGGTTGGTTCAGTGGGTGGAGCAGGCACACATTCTATACTTCAAGGTGTATGTCTCGATGCAGAGGTCCAGGGTTCTAATCTGACCTCTTACAATTTCCTGCATGTCTTCCCTTTCTCACCTAGCTGTCTTATCAAATAAAAGGCATTAAAAAAAAATAATCTTAAAAAAATAAATAAATGTGAACATACAGCACAGGTAGTATAAACTGACACTTACTTCTACATGCTGCCAGAGCTTCCTCCATCACCTGACATCCTTCTTATATCTAGCATTTTTTTTAAATAGTTTTAAACAAGAGTCTATGCTCATTTATGTTTTTTTCTAGGGATTTATTTCAGAGCTTCCTCATAGAGCAAAGCCTTATGTCAATGTGTTGACATAAATGTCTCTTACTGAAATGAAATCTCTTTTGTCTCTATAAATAGATGCAAAATGTTAGTAGGAGTATCACAAACATCTGTACGTACATAGCCTTGAATTCTTAGGGTGATTGCCATTCACCCTAAATGGATTTTGTCATATGAACTGAACTGAAAATGTAACGTTGCACGTTTAAGACAACACAGCATTGGGGTGGGGGATATAATGATAACAAAGAAAAGTTTTTTTGGGAACGTTCCGTGTGCAGGATTTTCTTCCCATGGAATGAACTGAAATGTATTTCCAGGGAAAACAGTAAAGCAAATAACTGTGTTTATAGAACCGCGCAGACAGCAGGACTTGGAAGCTGATTGGGCCAGCACAGTGAGGTGACTTCCTGCCTTGGCTCTCCATAGGTGGCTGAGGCCACATCCATTTGAACAGTAGGAAGGAAAAAGAAAAATGTGTTTCTATGTCGCACCTCGGAGGGACAACTCAGACGCTGTTCTGCAGCTGTGTCAGCACATGATAGAAGGTATTCAGTTTAGTCCTGCTCCTCTCCTGTGCTAGGGCCTCCAGGGTGTTCAGACTTAGCCCAGCAACAAAGACAGCCTTTATCACCAGCTTGTTTGCCCTGTCTGCATCCCCAGCCTTGATGTTTTCTCCCCAGTACACAACAGTGTGGTAGCCACAACACACGAGTAATCTGAAAAACCCGAGCCTCTTTGAGGAAACACAGTCCGCACTGTGCCTCCATGTTATCTGCACAGTCCAGAAATGTGCTGACAGAAATGCAGAAATGCTCTCGTCATCCACAATTTGGTTTTTTATGGTTGTGTAGAATGTGGATCATCGGGATTTACCAGCATTATAGTTAAGTTTTATCAGACCAATACTGAAATGAATCATCAAGTTTAGGGATTATCTGTTAAGGTCAAGCGTGATTAGCAGAAAGGACAATAACACACATAATGCGATGCAAAACACATCACAATTCCTGCTCATGTGTCCATTTGTATGAAACTGGTGAAGTCAATTTTATTCATATAGCCCAAATACCACAGATCATAATTGCACACTCTGTCCTTTGACCCTCGCTTCATGACTACCATGTCCGTCAAGGACTTATAGACTTATCTGTAGACCAGTCCATAAAGGTTATGCTTTTTACACCCTCGACACATTTTATAATGATCTAGAGGAAGTGGAATTTACTGAAGGGAGTGAAGTTCAGAAGTATAATTGATCACGGATCTCACAGTCAAGAATGAATCTCTATACTCGTGTTTTATTTTATTTGAGTCAGGATAACACCTCCCAACGACCGGCCTGAGGTCAGCATCACCAATCAGCTGACAGAGGGATAAATCAATGTTCCCAAAAATGTAAATCAGGTGACAGTATTTCTTATTTTAAAGATTAATATTAATGCTTTTTCAATCGTGTTTTAGGGCCATATCAAGCTTATCACTGTGTTAATCTTCTCATTAAATGGGTCTGTAATTGTTATAATTGGCTGTATTTAACTGGGGTGGATGTTAATGAATTCCCACCATACATAATTCTTTTTATGTTGTTTGTAATGTAGATACCTGTATTACATAAAGTGGTTTTGGAAAAATTATTTTGGACCAACAGCAAAGGCATTGTGGTGGACATATTTCATTTACAATGTGTAAAAGATGAGGGCAGAGTTCATGGTAGAAGATGGCTGTCCCGGTGTGTGTTGTGTAACTAACGGCTGTAGAGATGAGTGGTCCTGTGATGAATGGTGCCATCATGCGCAGCTATAATCACGCCTATGCATGGCTTCCTGCATAATTGATTTTTAATCCCCTAATAGAAAGTAAATCACTAGCAAAGCTGGCCCTAGCGCTGCGGTGGAAAAAAAGTGAGTAATAGCAAAGAGAGAGAAAGAGAGAGCTGGGAAGAAAGATTTGGGGGTAGATGATGAGATGAAAATGAAGAGTAAGCGTGAAAGGGTGTGAAATGGAAAAAGAAGAAGAAGGGAAATTCAATTTGAGAATTAAATATCTTTTAAAGCTGTTGCATTAGAGGCATAAAACATATTTACTATATTTGCTGCTACATTGTGGTCGAGGGGTGCTTTTCCAAAGTAGCCATACATGATATCACTGGGACAGAATTTATTACGATGCCTTGAGAATCTCAGCCAAGATGATATTATTTGGATAGAGTAATGAGATATAGATTGACCCGTCAGCTGATATAGGGACAGATTGTATCTCTCATCCAAAATAAACAAGACAGACACACCAGTCGCGGGCCGGACAGTACACAGCCAAGGAACTGCCATTCAGACAGAGAAAACAGGCACAGACATTATTTTTGTTCAGTGCACAAAGGTGATGCTGAAAGTGGATTCTACAGGGAGCTATCATTTCATATTTGAAGGGTGAGATATTGGGGACATACTATTGAAATTTTGCAATTCACTTTGGTCAACATATGGTTTTTGAAAGTTTACACAGTGTTTCATCAGGTAGTTTGGGGGACAACTGGGAGACGACTGATGCTTTACCAGCAGCAGCCAGCGCTTTAGATATGGAGATGAGCTGGTATTGATTAAATTTGGCCTGCCCACTTGGGATGCAGATTTGAATCTGACTTACTTGCTTGCTGCTTGTCCTTTTGCGGTCACAAGGCAGATAAATGAAATTGCCCAACTGCTCTTACTGTAAGCAAGAAGAAAATGAGGAAAGGCAGAGAAAGGACAAATAATGTTAAAACAAGAAGTGAGGGTAGACACAGCACTGATAATTGTCAGTGTGCGCTCCGTGCTATGAAAGGGAGAGCCAGTCTGAGATGGAGCCAAGGACTTTCTGTCACTAGACGTGCCAGCCACCGAGCCTGAGGAAGATGGAGGAGAGGAGAGGAGACAGAAAGGATAAGGCAGCAAGCACAAGAGATAAGAATGAAAACGTTCCAACAGCTGTCTCTCTGACTGTCTCTCTGACTGATGAGATTAGGGCTGCCGTGTAATTGCCTCCAAAAGTATAAATGGTGTTGTTCTATGGGCAATGTCAGGATAAGTCACCAAAAACTAATATCTATATTTAATTAACGGAAACAATGGATTAAAATACACTACCGGTCAAAAGTTTGGGGTCACTTACAAATTTCCATTCCACTCCATTATAGACAGAAAAACAGCTGATCTGAGTGGGTGGCTGGTCTTTGTACACTGCCCATTATCAGCAACCATTCATCCAATGTTTCAAAAGGCTTACTAATCTGATATCATTTTAAAAAACTGACTGAGGAAACCTTGAAGAACCCTTTTGCAATTATGTAAGCACATAATGTATTCTGAAAACTGCTCGCCTGGTTAAAAACAGTGCAACTCAGCTGGTATTCTGTCTTCAATGGAGTGCAATGGAAATTTCTAAGTGACCCCAAACTTTTGACCAGTAGTGTACATTGTATGCATAATTCAGTTTTTAAGTTTTACATGATAATGCATATTTAATAAAAAAAAAGAAATAAAAAACTAGAATTACCACCTCGGGGTTGGCCAACCAGTCACATTGCAGTTTACATCCTTGTCTGTCCTGACTCATAATACATGTAGTCAAAACTGAATTTAATAAAATATATGCAAGTGTATTTTTTTAGCAAAACATGAATGCTTACACACATCTTGAACTGGACTGCACAGAAGTTCTATACCATAACCAAGGTGGGCACCCCTCTGGTGTTCACAGACCACCTCACTGGCGACATGACATGTACCCGTCTGCTCCAAGTCCTCCACCGTCATCCCGGTCCCCAAAAAATAAAGGATCACAGAACTAAATGACTACAGACCATAGACCGTTAAAATAAATGGACAGAGCATGTGTGACGTCACCCATTGGTTTGTGGAGATCAGAAATGAGTCGTCGAGTTTGCGTTTATGGGCGCAGCCATCATGGTTGCGGATGTGATGATTTTAGAGGAGAGGGCGGAGTGAGAGCCGAGCCACCGACCGGTGGGCGGGATATTCAGTCTATGGGCGGGATCTGACTTACATTAGCTGAGAGTTAGCAACGCTGCTCTACCTTACGTTAGCTAACAACTTTCACTGCCAATGTGGATGCAACTGCTGCTGAATAATTCAAGGTAAGATTTAGCTTCACTAGGTTTTAAGTATATCTTTGTCCCATATAGTCTATGGTTATATAAGAGTCACATTGCAAAGTAAATGTCTCTGAAGTTACCATGTAAATTGTCTGTAACGTTAGCTTGCCAATTAGCTAATTATGGTAAAACATGCTAACGTTAATTTTCTGCAAATCAAAGTTTATTTCTCGGAGTTTAAACATAGTGTCAGCGAAAGGCAAAACGGCGATTGTCAATGCTTGTCATTATGTAACGCTATTAGCAAATCTATAACCAAGTTTCTTATAACGTTCGGCTAGCTGTAATAACCATAATGATCCGGTAATGTGCTACGGTTTGCCCTGTCAGTCTATACTTGGGGCATTTAACCTTGACATTCTGTTAAGAGCTAATGTTAGCAGAAATAAGATAATTTAACTAAGTTACAGTTACACTAACGATAAAGAACAATGGACTGTTGTTTATTCATGTGTATTCTCCTAGATAATTAATGAAGTACAGCTACATGCTAGTGTGCATAGATATTTAACTATGAGGGGCTCAAATGGAAATTGATGATTCCTTCATTCATTCAGAAATAAGAGTGCTGAGAGCCACGATGGCATGTTCACCACCCAAATGCCCCAGAAGTAAGCAATAGTAATAGTTCATTTTCTTATGCTATTTATTGTACAGCATTAAACTTTTACCAGACTTTTGTACAACTAAGCCAATGCATTTTCAAATAGTGTGTAATTAAGAGTGCTGTTCATTTATCCTTTATCTCTATAGCTTAAAATATTCTACTTTTCTTGCTATTACAATGCGTTTTTCCATCCAACAGTCTGGCTCACTGGAGACAGCAACGTCCCGGCGTGGGGGCAGAGAGAGCGGCAAAGACCATGGGGAACAACCTTGGTATTGAGGATATCTACATCTATTG
>NC_048418.1:17864104-17878900 GCF_013103735.1 Etheostoma cragini
TGGACGAGCTTTGCTAACACTCTGTCATGATTGACAGGCCGAGAACTGTCAATCACATTATAACCACGCCCTAAAACAACCCCGGCTTTATTGCCGATTTTAAAATCAAAGAGACCGTAATTTAAAGAATGAACATTCTAATGATGCAAAATATTTCAAACTAGCGATCGAGACCACAAACTCATTATGAAGATGTTTACTGAGGTAATAAATCAAGTGAGAAGTGGCTCATTTCTCCATAGACTTCTATTGAAACCAACCTCTTTTGCAACCACACATGTCGCCCTCTGCAGGAATTCAGATAGAATGCAGGTTTAAGTTACTTCCGCAGTGGTTGCACTTTTCGAAACCGGATGCTCTGTCCACTTATTTTAATGGTCTATGCTACAGACCCGTCGCCCCAACTTCTGTGGTCATGAAGTCAATTGAGCACCTTGTTCTGGCTGACCTCAAAACCCTCAGTGACCCACTCCTGGACCACCTGCAGTTCCCCTATTGAGCCAACAGGTCTGTAAGCGACACGGTCCACATGGCTTTTCATTTCATCCTTCGGCACCTGGACTCTTCAGGGTCCTACGCCACAATCCTGTTTGTGGACTTTAGCTCTGCCTTCAACACCATTGTCCCGGTTCTGTTGCAGGACAAGCTGACCTGGCGGCATGTGCCTGACTCCACCAGCAGCTGGATCACAAACTTCCTCTGACAGGAGGCAGCGCGTGAAGCTGGGGAAACACGTCTCTGGCTCTCCGACCATCAGCACCAATTACCCTCAAGGCTGCCTCCTTTCCCCTCTGCTCTTCTGCCTCTACACCTTAATTCTCTGAAGACAGTGGAGATGGTTGTGCACTTTAGGAAGGGAACACGCTGAGGCGGGCAAGAAAGATTGTAACCAATCTCTCTCACACCGGACAAAAACCGTTCGAATGCCAAGCCTCCTGCAGCAGGCTGCCGTCTGTCAAGAGACCGTCAAATTCTTACGCCACAAAAGCAGTTTTTTAAAAATCACATTAGAAATAACATTTTGTTTTTGGGCTAAGCAACACAATAACCAGAACACTCTCGATACGTTTCATGGTGCTCATCGCAGCCACAACCGTTGCCTCGGTTACCCAGTAGTTCGGAGGTAGTGATGTGCGATCTTTTATGGAACGATGTGAAGTGTTTTCAAATGCATGAAACTACAGAGCACTGTACATGGTTCCATTCCTTGAAAAATAATGTGTGGAAATTAAAAACAAAACAACAAAAAAACGTATTTAAAGGGACAACAACAAGTCACAGCTATAATTAGCAGCATTTAGTCGGTGGCCAGTTTTCACACACACACACACACACACACTTTGTTATTGCTACCCTTTCTGAATAGTTTTTCTGACCTTGATGATGGAAAGACATCTCCACCTAGCTGCTTTTGACGTCCTGCATAATAATGGTTAGTGACTGCCTCCCCATTCTGCCATTGTGTACAAAGATACTATGTATTTAATGGAAATGACTCCCGTAATAGAAATAATTCAAGCCTCAGAATAAATGTGCCAAATAAAGCTGCTATACATGTACAAAAAGCTAGAAAACCTTTGAAAAGATAAGAAGGTACACACAGATCTTCTCATTCATGTATGTAGTTCTAAATTATTGATGAAAAACGACTCACTCTGGTAAACTCTGGCAACATTTGAGGATGGTAAATTAACAGCACCATTCCACAGGCTAGATCAAAGACGTTGGAATTAGGTGTAGATGTCATAAAGTGGCAGTGCTTACTCTAAGCCCTTTGCATTTGGGGATAGCAGGGATCCATCTGTCTTGTTTGGGTTTAATCCTGATGTTGACAGTATGGTTCAGCACCCAGATTAGAAATAATAGCCCTCTGAACCAATTTGCTTCAAATCCAGCAGCGGTGAACTGGGATGGTTAAATTTTAATGTTATGTTAATGAACCCCCCTTGTTCACAGTTTTCTCTGCAAGTACACCAATGGGAGCATTTACACTCCCAGCTCAGAGTAACTTCTTAAATGAAAGTAACTGCCCAGGATGTTAATGTCATACCAGTGATCTTTCCCGGGCTTTCTCCCAGTGCCCTCCCATAGACCTCAAACTTCATTATGAATAGCCATCACAATGGAGCCATACGTTTTCCATGTAGACAACAATGTGTTTGTATTACTTGGGATGTATGTGTGTAAGAATTTTCTTTAAACTTTGGTGTCCAGATGTCCAGTAAATAAGCTCAATTAAAAGAAAAGGCTGGACCTCACTAATTTCTAAACCATTGTTACGGCAATGAGCAGGATGCTGTCCCATAAAATATCTTCTGGTGCTGTGTAGAGCCATTTTAAGCCTTCTTCAGTAACCTGGATTCTTACACATGTAAACGAGAAACCTAGTTTCCTTAATCAGGGTAAAGCCCAATTAAAAAGCTCTATTTTTACAGGCGAAAATAATTCTCGGCCATTAATATCTGCGTAACCCGACTTTAAGACTTTCATTTTACAAAACTATGTGAATGATAAAGACTTCAAACAAGGATGCTTTTGCTGTAGTGTTATGAAATGAAAAGAAGCTGTTTCTAGCAGCATCTTCCTTTCCAAATTACGTTCAGAGCAAGTCTAAAACTGAAACTAATCATCTCTACAACCTACAAGGAGTAATTTGAGTGACTGAAATATCAACTAAGGATCAGCGCATGCTGATCCCTTTTCATTTGGCACGTGTGATATTCCACATGTGAAATGGACTGTTCTTACATTTAACTTTTCTAGTCTCAACGACTACTCAAAGCTCTTTTACATTGTACAGGAACCATTCAACATTCACACACATACACTCAACTCGGGGTTCAGTGTTTTGCCCAAGGACACTTCAACATGGGACTGCAGGGCCAGGGATCAAACCACCAACCTTCTGATTGGCAGGCAACCTTTCTACATGCGTGTGTGTGTGTGTGTGTGTGTGAACACTTGGGTGTAGAATAATGTTTAATTTGTGTGCAATGTTGGTGTGCCTAAAATGCAAACCCGGATTTGTACATCATAAGAGCTGTCTGTCAAACTTGTGTCTTCACTGGTGTGCGGATGACAGACTTGTCACTGATGATGGTGTAGGGACAGAGCGGCCGTAGGGGATTCTAATGAGATCCTAGGATAGAGAGGGCAACTTATTCCACAATCAGCCTTTCAAGTGGAGGGCGGTTGGGTCAGACAACGGAAGTTAGACTGGGAACATGGGGGTTAGTGTACGATATGATTGACATGAGCTGACATCACTGGACTGTATGAAGAAGCAGAGCCATCTTCAGCTCAATATAACATGGATCAAATTTTTCAGCTGGGTTGGACCCTATGATATCATGTACAGAATGTTTATTTGATGATTAGATTAATTGCTCTTCATAAGGTCTGGGGTCATGTGGTTTACTCTGTTACCAGCGAAAAACTATAATAACTGTATTTAAAACAAAATGATAAACGAGGAGGGCTACATACATAATATAGTGATATGTTAACGAGAGAGACACAGAGAGAAAAAAGACAGAGGATGGGTGCATGAATCCCATTTCATAAGGTTAATTATCAATAATTAAAACCACTGGTGTTTTATCTGGTGATTAGATAAGAGGACAGAACCCATATAACCTTGAGGTTACAATATTCTTGCTTCAGTGGAAAAATTAATTTCACGCCATGATTAAATCTTAAAATGGGATAGGCAGTAAAGTAATATAATTAAAGGTTGAGTCCAGAATGTTTTATCACGCGTATTCCATTGATTGCTAAGTAAGGTTCCTACTCTGACATAAGATACCAGTATAATGGTTTTGTGCACGAGCCCTGATTGATGTGAAACACAGAAGTGACAACGGCTCATTATTTCCATAATCGTGGAAAAGATATCGCAAACGGGTGAATGGTTTCTGCATTGGGAATTGCAACAAATTGACTAATTTGTTTTAAAGGCAAGACTAAATTGCAGATATCTTTGCTTCTATATTACCAACTTAACATTTATAATTGTGCAATTTCTACATGTGTCTCATTGGAATGATACACATTAAGTGAAATTGGAGCGGTTGGTATCCTTGTATACTTTTAGTCAGAGCCAAAAGTCAACATGCATTTTCAAAGATTTACTCCCTTGGATGATAATATTGAGGCTCTTCCCAACAGAGAGCTGGCTGGTCGGAATATTAAAGCACGGTGTTTTTCAAATGTATTCAGCATGTGTTGTTTCCCAGTGTAGCTCTGACACTGCAGTAGGAGCCTTCTGTGAGGATTCACACTACTCCAATCGCAGTATTCAAGTGGATTCCCCCCATGGGGACCAATATCAAAGACTTCAGTTTCCATTACCAGATTGCATGTTTGTGCTGTGCTTCCTACCCTTTGAACTGAGGATCTGCATTTGACTGAAGAACACACTATTCTGTTGCATCTTGCTCTAATTAAGAAACGTAAATCAATAACAAAGCTGCAAGCAGCGTTGGACGGGCCTTTGCTCCTCTTCGTGCGTCGGGGTTTCTAGCGGACGCCGAACCTTGTGAGTGTGCATTCGACACTACAAAATTGTCACCAATGAAAAGGGAACTCCCTGCTGAGTTTAATGATACCTTCCCCAAGACTATGTCATACAGTTCCTAGCGTGAACTTTGTTGAGTTCACTGACACCTCACACAGTAAACATTGATCGGGTCATTAGTCATTAAAGGGGGTGTGGTTTAGGCATATGAGGCGGGGCAAATCATTACCAATGTAAAGGGAACTCAATGTTGAGGACTGAAGAAGAGTTTGTTAATGTACGACGTGGAAATGGCCAATTTTGAACTTCCAATTAAATATGGCGGACTTCCCGTTGGGTTTAGGGTATGGCTTCAATGTTACATATGTGTAAGTTCCGTGAAACGCACTGCAGCTCAATTTCTTTTACTTTTGCAGGGGGCGCCAGCAGTCCACTAATGTTCGCCTACTCCTGAGACCCTTAAAATATGTAGATTTTTACCAGAATTGGTGCGACTGCCAAATTTGGTGAGTATGAGTATGTTAAGCCCCTTAAAGACGATTCATTTGCCGGATAAAGAATAATAATTCCTTCAGTTCCAAAAGGGCCTTCGCCGCTGTCGGTGCTCGGGCCCTATACATATATTGTTTTAATGCAATTCTAATCATGTAGTTACACCTCTTTAATATGCTATTTGTTGTCAATATCCCCATCAATGGAAACCAAGTAACGAGCTTAGGCATGGATACAACTACAATAAAGATTCCCAGCTGTTATTTGCAGCAAAACAGTTTTACGACAATGGGCAGTATGTTTTGTGAATATATTGTTGTAATCTGCACTACTTTATGAATGCCATGTGTATGTGAGATTTTAAAGCACCTTGATTTGACAAGGATAGTGTGCGGTGAAGAGTACGGTGTATGAAACGGATTATTACATCCAGTTCCACTGAAAAAACACATGCAGTTAAGTTTACTTTTCTTACTTTTTAACAAAGGGCAAATACAGTATGTTATAAACTTGGGTCTTGGGGTTTAAAAGAAGTGGGCATTTAGAGGGCAATGGGGATCCGATGAAATTGCCCTACGGGTAAATTTAGGACCCAATGTTTCCAGAGCCTGATCCATTATGGAGACAATCAGAATACCTGTTGCATCACATTCTTTTTTCAGTTTATTTCTTGTGAAACTGACTTTACAAAAATGCAAAACTAAATTGTTGTCCTTCAACAGAATATGTACATCATCTAGAGTGCATGGAGATTTTATATGTTTTGGCCCAGCATTTTGGTATATCATAAGCCAGTTGAGCAATACATCAATATCATAACGATATTGTAATATGAGAATAGATATCGTCTTAAATTTTGATTGTCGTAATATGGAAAGTGTTTTCTTTTCCTCGTTTTAAAGGCTGTATTACAGTAAAGTTTTTTTTAAATAAAAGTCATTGTTAAAATATTTTTTAAAGCAACAATTGTTAGTCCTTCAAAAATCGCATTGCGTTATCAATATTGAAGTATTTGGTCAAACATATTGTGATATTTGATTTTCCCTACCCTAGATTGATCAACCATTCATATAAAGGAATTATAAAAAGTGGCCTGTACCACCAGGAAAGAGTGTCCATTACTCAAACCAACTGCTTGTACAGTATCATTCATTATAATCCACTGCACCTCAGATGGTGCTGGTCTGCAAGTTATTTCTCCCCATAGACTTGTACAACATTATGATGCATGTCTACTCCTCTCTTTCTTATCCAAAACTTTGTGGCCTTACTCAGCACAATGTGTTCACTACTTGCCAAAATGACTTTTGCAGAACTCGCTCCCATGACTACCTTCCCTCTGTGGCTTTCCCTCTTATTCACCTGCTATCTGCTTGCAGAACTCTGACACTATAACTTTAAACTCTACTGGCACAGGCCTGCTGTACGGCTGCCAGCAGCCTCTTCTCTAAAGAACATACACACCAATCTGCATTTTTTAATCATTATTTAGCTTGGGGATAAAACACAGTAATTAAATTAAATGCCCTTTCAAAAACAAACTTTACTCAAAGTGGTTGAATGTAACTTTAAGTTATTGTTGATTCTAGTGGCCACTTTGGACAAAAGCGGTAGAGTTTTTAACCACACCTGCTGTTGTAAAGTTTTTTTTTTACGATGCTGTATTACCCACTGTAAAAGGAATAAATTGTCTGTGCCAATTGGAAGGGGGGGGGGTGTCATTTACTGTTCGCTACTGACCTACAACCATATAGCGCATTGTAAAGTTATTTTATGAATGAAATTGTCATTACATACCTGAGGGGCAATGTGGGGACGTTTCTGAACCATTCACAACCTTGTAATTGTCTCCATCTGTAACGCTGTAGAAGAATTGAGAACCAAAATGCAGAGAGAGGAGGGCGAGAGTTTAAACGAGGGTTTATTAACCAAAGAGTCCAACAAACAAAGGTTTCAAAAAATGCCAGACAAAGTAAAGAAAGTCCAAGAAAGTAAAAGAAAACCTAAAACAGGAAAACTGGAACTAATAAGATTTACAGGGGAAGCCGGATCACAGGAAAAAGGTAACCGTAGACCAAACTAACTGGAAACAAGACAATCTGACCAGAGACAATGGGAAGACAGAGGTTAAATCCAGAAGGTAACGAGCACAGATGATAATCCAGGTGAATCATATCAGGGCAGGAAACACAAGGCAGGTAGTAAACAAAACATACAGACACTCACAAGAGAACACAAGGCAGAAACTACAACACAAGACCGGGAAGGAAACTAAGACACAAACACGAGGAGACAAGACAGAACCCAAAAAAAAACAGAGAAGGAGGGACAGAAATAAAGCAATATACCAAAATCATAACACCATCTGTTGATAGCCTGATCGAGTGTGAATCACGTTATTGCATTTTGTCTTTCCCTTTTAGTTCTTTGTTTAATTTCCTTCTTTTCTGTGATGGCCCTACACCGGTATCAGTTATAACTACAGCAGATAACTTCTGAAATAACAAGTTGGAATTGGGTAATAATAATACATGTAAGCCTATATGAAGAAATCTCCTGCTTCTTTTTAACTGGCTCGAAAAGCAAGGTGTGCAAACACAGGCATTCCGGTTCTACAAATAAGTCTGTGACCCATCAGAATGTGTAGCGCTGTCTACCTGCTGTAAATCATTCTGTGACTGCGCGGGAACAATCAAACCCAGGCAGAGGCCTTACTCAAAAGAAAAGGTCAAAAGTTACACACTGTATAGTTACTTTAAGTATGTTTGTTTAGTAGATATTTCAGTTCTATCATCAAAGATAATGAATGAGTGAAAGTTAGGAAGAAAGGAAGGTGTTTTCTCCATAAAGTACAGTATATGTACTTGTGTTATCTATGTTATATAAAAAAAAAAACTTTTCTAATTTACTCCATCTGTTTTCCATCTTGGTCCCCATTGCTTTTTCGTTATATTCCCATTTTCTGATGATTTCACAGCATTTCCTAAGAATTTGCCTCGTTGAGCCCCCTCGTCTGTGACACAGGTACACAGAGACAGTTGGCACATTATTTGACAGTCACAAACCAGTGAATCCCCTTGTTTTATTCCAGTGAGTCTATTCAATTTAATTCACCCTGGGAAACACATCAGAACACATGCTATCCATCATCTCAGTGAATCAGAGTGAAATGCAAGCTGGAACCTTAACACTGATGTATTTAAAAAAAAATAAAAAAGTGAAATTCAGGTGTATACCATTTGACTCCATTGCCTATATACCTTTGGAACTACCAATTTACTACCATTTCTACCAACCATCATTTACTGTACAGATAAATGTATGAGCTGAAGGTAGAGGCTGTTTTTATATACAAGAGCTAACGGGACCATCTCAATTCCGAAACCGATACCTGTAATGTTGGCATTGGTTAATTGAACCCGCGGTGATATTTCAGATCACTGTCACTAAAAAAAAGGACTAATACTCTTGATCTGATCAACTACTGTCAAGGGTCACATCAACACATTATTTAGCATCATTTATGTATTGAGCTTTGAACATCAGCTCAGACAAAATTGTTCAGCGTTGTTACATGTGATTAAAATTTCGAGGCTAAAGTCTGTCTGGGGATTTGTTTAGCTTAGATAGGATTGCATTTGACATTTTACAACATTTCACAGAGCACTTCAAAAAAAGAAATTCATGCTTTTTATTTGACAGGGTCTCATTTTCTACATTAACTATTATACACTTTATATACTCTACTATACTGTCAACCTGATCTCACAGAATTCCATGAAATGAACATGGCCCCTTAAGTTAAAGGTGCTCTTAGCGATATCACTTGTGTTTTACGCTACAACATTTGTCGTCGCAAACATCTCTTCACTATTCACTAGCTGCCTGTCCCCAGAACACGCTGTAAAAAACGCTGTCTCTGTAGACAGCCCAGGGTCTACATACGGCAACAAAAACAAACTGTGCCCACCTGCACCACGAGGCATACACAAACAGTGTTCCAGCGTTCCAGCCAATGACCAACAAGAAGGATTAGGGATTGGGGGTTGGGGGGGTTAGTGTGCAGAAGCGCAAAAGAGAGAGGGAGGGGACAGGATGAGGAGGATAGAGGGGCAAGCTAGTCTTGATTTGTTTTAAAATATTTTGAACGTCAACAAGAAGTAACATCACCCAACAAGACCACCTTTAAGGAAAACTCAGAATTTTTACACATTCCGTCCCACCACAACGTAATGCCCTTGTAACAGTTTTTGATCATTTTACAAAATTCTGTGAGATAAGTAATTTTAAAATCCTACATCAGAGTGCACTGATTTCACCAGAGTGACAGTCTGGGGTGGTGTACTATAACTCTGAATTGAAATGAGTCTGGCTAAACAGGAGGTTTCATTTAGTAATGGAGGAGAAATATGGAGCCTACTGTCAGGGCCTGCCATTTCTCTGCGCTTGTTTTGCCCCATCATCATTGTTTGTGCCATTTGTTTTGCTTCTAGTGACGTCTCTGCCTGTTAATAACACTAATTCATCACTAGTTTATGAGCGCCAGGCACTGTTTGATATCTGGGATTCTTTTGGGAGGCTTTCCAGTATCGAGGGTGGACATGGTGAATATCCTCCACTCTTCCTGGTTATGGTATCAGAGGAACTCCGCAGCCAGGAGTCAACTTTCCTGCCGCAGGCGAGATCTCGCAGGAGACGTCGGCGTGCTCGCAGTACACGTTCTGGCAAGCATGTTAAGTTAAAGGCATTGCTCTTATATTGACCCGATTGTTAGTATGCCTACTTGCTGTAATCATCTGGATCTGGTGCATCGGCAGCGGTGTATTCAACCTATCCAGCCGGCGCATCCGGAGTCCGATCAGCTGTTGCAGCCCTATTGGACTGAGAGGAAGCAGTGCAGAGGAGGCAGTGTGTGTGTGGATAACTTGCATGTACTGGATTGCATTACGTCGCCGGTCGATGGAGGAATAAAGGCCCAGATGGCTCTTCTGAATGTCCAGTCATTGTATAACAAGACATTTGTTCTTCAAGAATTTCTTAATTCCCACGTTCTAGATTTGATGTCCATCAAACTTTATAACTCCTCCCTCTAAGTGTCTGACACACACACACTTAGAGAGGTTGAAACTGGACATTATTACCTGTACTATCTGTTTTGTGCAATAACACTGGCCTAAAATGTGTGCAATATTCAGCTGCTACAATTATTATTATTAATATTATTAGGATTATTATTATTACTTTTCACCATTGCAATTCCTTAATTATGTTAATTATGTAAATAATGTATAATATCATTCCTTTAACTATGTAAATACCGTACATATCGACACTTCCCCTTTTTCTTTTTTTATATTTCTACTCTGATAGTTGTACTATTCGTGCAACTGTAACACAGAGTTTCCCTTCGGGGATCAATAAAATATTTCTGATTCTGATTCCAATTCTGATAACAGAGATGTGGATGCGCGAGGGTGATGTATTGCCCCTGATGTAACTTTGTCCTCCTAACATCAGATTTTTCAGACCTCTGAGACTTTCAGGAAGAGAAGGGGGGATTGTCTCTAAATGCAAACAGATTTGAAACTGTGATACTTATTCTAGTTTTGAATCGCAGCTTTTTACTATAATTAAACTTTCTGTGGTTCCGATTGCTGCGATACATTGTCCACCTAAGTACAATGACAACTTAATATCTGAGTTTGCTGACTTTTTATCTAGATTTATTTTGGCAGTTTGAGAGGATTTTAATTGCTGGTGATGATGTGATGATAAGCCACTAGTTAAAGACTTTTTAAACTTCATTGAGTGTTTTAGTTTCACACAATTTGTGTCTGAACCTACACATCAGCGTGGACATACATGAGATTTAGTTTTAAGCTATGGTTTGTCTGTGTCATTTAATAATATCAGTGCCTTACCAATTTCAGATCAATTGCTGACATATTTTTTAACATGTCTATACCTAATTCATTTAGTATGGGCAAAATGGTGCAGAAGACAAGGTTATCTCGTTGTATTAGCAGTAATGCTTTACTTGACCTTAATTTGAAATTACCAGATGTGATGGATCCAGTTTTTAGCCAAGCCTTTTCGGTGGACTGTCCCACAGACAACTTTAATGGTGCACTTCAGGATTTGTTGGAATGGGTGAACCCAGCCAAGACACGGAAATGTTCTCCAAAAATAATACACCTTAACCAACTGAGGAGTTACTGACTCAGAAAAAGTTGCAGAAAAGTTGAACATCAGTGGCGCCATACTAAGCTTGAAGTTTATTATAGGGCATGTCATGGCAGTCTGACAACCTATCAGTCTAAGATGGCTACTGCAAAGGCAGCCTTTTTTATTTGGGGGGATTATTAATAATAAGCATGACCCTCAACTATTATTTGAAACTGTTGACAGACTAGCACAGTGTCAGCAGCCAGTAAATAGTATGGATTTGTCAGCACATGATTAATGAGAGTTGAGGACATCCGCACTATGATTTCCCAGTCGGATGTTGGGGGATTAGACTCTGCTATCACAGGACCATCTTCTACAGGACAGGGCCACTCGGAGTTTGAGCCAATTTCTTTGGCTGAGTAAACTAAAAATGTTGTGACTGCAAGAGGTACCGCTTGCTCTCTGGAGCCCTTGCCTGCCTGGGTTGTGAACTCTGACCACCATTAGGATTGTATGTTTTAGCTGTTTTAATCCTTTCACTCTCCACAGGAGTTTTTCCAGCTTGCTTCAAATCTGCGGTGGTTAAACCATTATTGAAGAAAACCAAATCTGGATCTAAACTTGTTTGAAATTATGGACATGTTTCTAATTTGGCCTACTTATTTAAAGTCTTTGAGAAAGTGGTCTCAAATCAGCTTTTAAAATATGTGTCATGTAATAATCTTTTTAAGCCACTGAAGTCTGCTTTTCAAGCAAAACATTCAACTGAAACATAAGTCACAAAGGTGGTAAATGATCTGTTACTGGCTGCTGACTCAGACTTACCATCTGTCCTTTTCTGCCCTTTTGTTGTTAGATCTTTCTGATTCTGAGGGCCGCAGTATTCTTTTGGACAGAATTAAAAAATACTTTGGCATCTCTGGCCAGGTAGTTTAAGTGGTTAAGATTCTACCTTTCAGAAAGATCTCAATGTGTGTTTTGTAAGAACACATTTTCCGACCCTAACCCACTTCAGCACGGGGTTCCGCAGGATTCACTCCTTGGTCCACTATTGTTTTCGTTATACTTAGTGCCATTGGGTCAGATGATTCATTCTTTTGGGATTACTTTTCATTGCTATGCTGATGATTTACAAATATATATGCCAGTTATTGCAGGAAATGCATCTGATTCGGGGAAATTATTGACTTGCTTGGCTGCTGTGAGAAGCTTGTTGTCAGCAAACTTCTTGCTACTCAACTCAGCAAAAACTGAGATGATAGCTATTGGACCAGTTAGATTAGGTCATTTGTAAAACCATTTTACTCTGTCCATTGATGATTTGGTCATTCAGTGGAAGGATAGAGTAAAGAATCTTCGGGTAGTTTTTGATCAGTCACTTTTTTTGTACCAAAGGTTAGGAAGAAATTGTTTGGTGAGCGAGCCTTTTTGTTTTGTGCTCCAACATTTTGGAACAGTCTTCCAGCAGATATTAGATTGGCATGTTCAACTGAGGTTTTTAAATCAAAGCTTAAGACTTATTTATTCACTGCTGCTTATGAGTCCTAAATGTTCAATTATCATTGATGTCTATGTATAGTGGTATTTACTTTGAACTGTTTTGATTTTTAATGTACTGTTTGTATTTTAATTGTAAAAGACTAATATTTATAATAATTTTCTTTTTGTAAAGCACTTTGATTGTAAACGCTCTATAAATAAACATATTATTATTTTTACTAATAAAATGAAAGGCTTTGAAAATATCCAATTAAAGGTTTATTTTTAGGGATGAGCGAGTACAGCATTATCTGTATCTGTATCTGTATCTGTTTACCACATGAATTATCTGTATCCGGATCCGTACTCGGACTGGGCGGGGCCTACACCGGAAGTGGGCATATTTAACCCGGAAGTGGGTCGGATTGTCTTGAAATGGGGGGGGGGGGGGGGGGGGGGGGGGGGGGGGGGGGGGCTTTAACCGGTATGTTATTTTAAGCATGCAATTGATGGGTTGATCAAATATTGTTATATTTATTGCTGATTAGAAAACTATTTACATGACAGCATCAGCATTGAGTGTCATTGGTGTGATTGTGGTAACAAACAAACTATATAGGCCTACAGTATATAACAAGTTTTGCAACAATAAATACAGCAATGTGCTTGCAATTATTAAGTAAAATGTAAAACAAGAGTTTTCATACTCAATAATTTAACTTTATTTTGTAACTTTTAATTTTTCTATGATCAGTGTGATCATTTATTTATTTCTGGTTCTTTTTTATTTTCACACTCACAGACACACACACTCAATTGTGAAAGAGAGAGAGAGAGAGAGAGAGAGAGAGAGAGGGGGGCGGTGGGTTGGAATGTGTTTGTGTGTGTATCTTCATTTGTAATATTATTCATGTTTACCGCAACTGCCTTTTATTTTTTTGTATAAAACACAGCGAGAAAGTTTCAGACACTGACAGGGCCAGCAGGCAGTTTAAAAAAAAAAAAAAAACTTTGACGGCAGAGATGCAACCCGAGTCGCATTCTACCAAGCACTATGTCTGAACCAACACCACGGTTACTAGAAGTCTCCTGGGGACTAGGTAGTAGGTCAAACTGAAGTATAAAACAAAGCTGAAGAAACCCTAAATGTTAACGGGAAAGCCCCGCGGACCTGAGGGGGAGTGCTGTTCACTTCTCCGTGTTCTGAGTACGTGTGAGCGGAGTTGCATACAGCAACAGAAGGAATCCGTGTGTGTAGGGAGGGGCGCTGGGACTAGCCAATCACAGAATAGTGTAGGGGAGGGGCGCTGGGACTAGCCAATCACAGAATAGTGTAGGGAGAGGCGCTGTGACTAGCACTGTGACTAGCCTATCACAGAACTGAGACACAGTCAGTGGAGACTTTCATTGAATCCGATTACGGATATTGACTCGCATTACTCGTATGAAACTTGTACTCGGCAAAAGTGCTTTATCCGTACCGGATACTCGTTTCAGCCGAGTATTCGGCTCATCCCTATTTATTTTAACTCTTTTTCAGTCTGCTCTAAAAACGAAACCTCCTGTTTAGCCAGACTCAGTTCAATTCAGAGTGATAGTACACCACCACAGACTGTCACTCGAGTGAAATCAGAGCATTCTGATGTAAGACTTTAAAATGTAAAGCATTGAAAATGTCCAATTAAAGCTAAATTTGAACTTGTTTTCAGGCTGTTATTTGAAGCTATATATTACCAAACTCATTTCACTTCAGATTAACAGTACACCTGCTGATGGAATCCAGTCTGGTAGTACATTACAGTCGTGCAAGGAACTACATGCAATTATGAAATCCATTGGAAAATCACAAATCATACTCTAACTAGCTAACTTTAAGTCTTACTGAAATCCCATTTAGTCATCCCACCAACAAATATAAAATAGATATTTCTTCCTTGTGGTTTCAGATTTTTTTTTCTTCTCAGGAGTAATGATTTACAGAGCAGATGTGTATGCTGTAGCAGACCAAAAAAAGAAGAAATTCAATTTTGGTTGGACAAAAGTCGTTTGTGTTGCTGACGCTTCTCATTCTTCACGCTTTAACATCCTTTTCTTTTTCTCTTTCCCCCTCACACACAAACATAAATAAACATTTCCAATAT
>NC_048418.1:17879000-17890506 GCF_013103735.1 Etheostoma cragini
TACCGGCAGCCATGTCATTGATTCCTTGGCAGAAGCAGAACTATGGCATCAATCTCGGCTGCAATATCATCACCTGTAACGAGACAAGTTTGCCTTTACCATTTTCACACGCACACACTCTCTCTCTCACACACACACACACACACACACACACACGATTCATTTAAAGTGTTCATACTGTGCTCAATTTCAGGTTCATAATTGTATTTTGAGGCTGCAGCAGAATAGCTTTACTTAGTTTAATTTTTTTTTTTAAACATGTTTTTGTTGTACTGCACATTGCTGCAACTCTCCGTTTTAGCTACAGAGTGAGGCATCACACTTCTGTTCAGTCTTTGGGAGTCGCACATGCATAGTAGTTGGGTCAGCAATACAAGCCAATCAGAAGCATGTGAGGGCGTGCTACGCTAGCGGCTCGGGAAGCTTTATAACGTTTCTCACAAAGTGACACACGTTTGTCGTGGAAGTCTGGACTACAATAGAGCTGTTTGGAGCAGTTTGTGAACAGTGTTTTCTGTTGGAGGTGGTAACTCCCCCTCTGGGCTTTTTTTACTTTCTAAACCTAGTACATGCACAAAAGATATATAACACATTAATGGAAAGGGTAAAAGGCAACATGTATAATATGAGCACTTTAAAGAAGTCTGAATTAAAAGGCATGTGATGAGGATGGTTGCTTGTGAATTATTGGATAGAAGTTCAGTTGAACATTTTTAACTGTAGGTTAGCCTATCCATGACAGCAGTCTCCCTGTTCCAAAGGTAAATTTCAAGGGTAAGGCTGTAGTGCGAATATATTTTACCTCTCTGTTCAGTTTTATTTTCCATTGGTAAAAGCCTTTTCTTGCGGATATTTCACAGTGTTCCGTGAGCAATCAGTGGTAACACCTGCATGCACTTGAGCCAAATTGCATCCTATGTGGTAGTGGCTGTTAGATACCTGATATGAGAGGTATTCTGGTGTTTTGGGAGATTTCCATCACGCCATAAGTCTTTGGCTGGTTTATACTATGTCCGTTTCATCCAGGTGCTCTTATTTCCTCTTACAGTCTACAGGATGGGTAAGGTGAATGGTCGACAATAACAAGTTGTGTTACCTATTTAGGTTAGTGATAAATTGGGCCGATTAATGTTGTTTTGAGGTAACTGGCATCAACCAATGCCTGCACTCATAAGGTCAATTAACCAAAACTGTTAGGCAGCCTTTTCAGTTTGGCTGCTGTAGAACAAAGTTATGCCAGTTTTGCCAATATACAACAGTGTTAAATAAGTGTTCAAAGTGTTGGGTTCCACTCGTCTCAATCTTATTATTATTACAATATTGTGTAATATGTGTGTCCAACCATTTCTATAAATGTGTGGAGGTTAGAAAGGAGCCAGGGTTTTGGATACTCTCCCCAGCTCTCTTTTTTCAAAAGTTAAACAATGATTTCTGACACTTGTTGTGTTTACTGTACAACCAAGTCTATAACCATGAATCTCTTTCAGGAGAGACCGCCAGAAAATGTAAAATTTACTAATGTTCAAACATAATAAACCCCTGATTAACATAAATGTGGGTCACTATATATATATATATATATATATATATATATATATATATATTTATATACACACACACTACCGGTCAAAAGTTTGGGGTCACTCACAAATTTCCATTGGACTCCATTTTAGACAGAATCCCAGCTGAGATAAGTTGCCTTGTTTTTTTTAACCAGGGCAGCAGTTTCCAGATTACATTATGTGCTTAATTAATTGCAAAAGGGTTGTTTAATGTTTTCTTAGTTATTTTTTTTTAAATAATATCAGATTAGTAAACAAAATGTGCCTTTGGAACATTGGATGAATGGTTGCTGATAATGGGAAATGTAGATATTGGATTAAAGATCAACCACCCACTCAGATCAGCTGGTATCCTGTCTATTATGGAGTGTAATGGAAATTTGTAAGTGACCCCAAACCTTTGACCGGTAGTGTATATATACACACACACACACACACACACACACACACACGGACCCTGGCCCTAGTGCAGTTGCCATTTCTGCCGGGTTGCTAATCAAGCCTTAACGAGCATAAATGAAAGTAGATTGATGGACGGTTTAAGCCGTAACAGTACATACAATTTTAAGAGCTTTTCACATAACTGATGCCTTCATATAAAAGTAGTCGAGTAAAAACGTTCTCTTTTTTCCTTCTTTGGCAATAGGACAGCTCAAGAAAGGAGAGTGGGGAAAGAGAGAAGAGGATGATATGTACTGCAGCAAAGGGCAGCAGGTCAGAATCAAATCCCAGCATCTGCGGTGAGGAGGGAGCCTTCATCAGCTCCCCTACACCCAACATCTCAGACCTGAACAATGGAGCCATCACACACGTTGGCCTCACCATTGTCAATGACACCAATCACCCTCTACATCCACAGTTTACACTGCTGCCATCTGGCCACTGATACAGGACTCTGATGTGTAGAAGGACTCCCTTCGGTAGAAGTTCCATTGCTTCTGCCATAGCACTGCTGAACAAACTATCTAGCTGACTTTGTAAAGATCTGCTGTCGTTGTCATAAATGTGGTTGTTTCTATGTGTCTATAACCTGTCTTTATGTTGTGTATCTGCTGATGTATTTGTCCGTGTAGGCTGCCATGTGCATGAAACAGACTGAGCACAAATCTGCCTCATAGGAAAATAAATATCTAAATCTAGTTAATGGGCGGCACGCTCAACCAGGTAAGCTACCTGGGCACCCTGTAAAAACTTCCTTTTGTTTTGAAATGTAGGGAAGTAAATTAATGTTTCACAAAGTAATTACTATAACAGAGTATGGTCTATGTGCACAATAAGAGATTCCATGGAGACAACATACTTGCTCCTAATAATACCTAACATGTGAGTTATATTGGTTCTCAGGGACCTCAAATTGAGGTCAGAAAGTTTAATAAATGGTGGAAACTGATAGAGCAGGGGCGGTACATGTGAAATTAAATGTCAACTTTAGAATTAAACAAATGGGTAGATTTGTCCAAGTGCAGATCAAGTGTTTTTGGAGTACTTTTGAAAGGGAACAACGCTGGTCAAAGAGGGGAAAAAAACAAGATAAAATGGAATAGAGGGCTGAAGTTTGTGTCCATGCCATCTCCCTTTGAAAGGATTCATTCCCTTTCTGTCAATTAGCAGCCACACTTATAAAATGACCTCTGAGTCCGGCATCTGTCTCTACCTGCACGTATATATGCAGCAGGTGGATCAGACCCTCCCTTTCTCACCAAGGGGAGAGAAAGGGAGAGATTAGACGGAGGGGTAAGGGCAATAAGAGAGAGAAAGAAAGAAAACAGTGAACCAAATGAGCTCTTTGTGCTCGTTCTCAAGACGGTGGGTCTAACAATCCAATTATGTATGTGTGGCACTTGGTGACAGGATGCAAGACTGTACTGTTGCTTTTTTCCATTTGTAAAGAACAGAGATAAGGTCAAGAGACAAGCGGGTGATGCAGAACAGTACAACTTTTTGAACAACGACGATGAGAAAAAGTTTACAGGGTTTGGGTGTGGGTGTGTGTGTGTGTGTGTGTGTGTGTGGGGGGGGGGGGGGGCAAAAATACCTGCAAGAAACTATAATGAACAGCATGTATGCCGCTGCTGTGTAGTTTAGCATGCAGGCAGTGGCCTATAAAGTTACAGAATGATACAAAGGTAGACCACTGAGTGATAGATGGGGGATTGATAGAGCAGATCCAGTTGCAAATTATTTATTGATTAGATATCACAGACCCAGGGTGAGGCAGTAGGTGTCTTAAAACTGACCTCAATGTGGACATGGATTAAATCACTCAGACACAATAAGACAGACGTTTGATTGTCTTTGTATCTTCTCTACGTGGACATTTTTTAAGACCCTTCAAACAAATGGAGCTCAGAAATGGTTAGCATTGAAAGCTAGATGGGTTGTTATTGGTCATTAAAGAGATAGTAAGAGTTAGAGTAAACTGTCACATAATGAATGTGTAAGAAGCTACGCCTTGCCCATTAAGTAGCAACACAGAAGGTGACCGTATGCGGCCACAGCCCAACCAGTAAATATATTCAACAAACAATTGACACCAAAATATTAAAATCATTTGAGGATTTTCTGCAAGACTATGGAAGGCACAGTGGCAGCTGTGAAAATTACTATATGACTCCGATCAAGTGCTAAAGTCCCATCAATTCTTCCTTCTAATAAACTGATTTGCGTGTTTACCATCTGATAGTTATTCACAGTCCATTCTTTCATTCTTTCTCTTCAGCGTACACAACAGTTAATGACCAGAGGCTTTTCTTCTCTGCATACATAATGAGTGACCTCTTTCCATCATACTATACACATCTAAATCTGGTGTTGTGTAGCTCTCACCGCGCAACACACAATGAATAAAGTATGTGGAATGTGTTTGGTTATTATCAAATTACTGTCCTCTGCATTAATGAATGATGAACATTTGCATCACCCCCTGATGTGAACATAGAGTTTCAACACCATCTGCTATTTGTTTTATTCCCTGTTACCATGCCCGTGCTGCTTTGAAGAGGTCCTTTTAAAGGCATTCAAATATAATGCTAACTAGCTGTCACCGACATCATCTAGACACAACC
This sequence comes from Etheostoma cragini, assembly GCF_013103735.1. NCBI lineage: Eukaryota > Metazoa > Chordata > Actinopteri > Perciformes > Percidae > Etheostoma > Etheostoma cragini. Next base: position 17,883,628 of record NC_048418.1, read on the forward strand.
AGAATACAAATGCACAGTGCAGAGAGAATGGAAAAACTCAAGAGTTGAATTAGAGCCAAGACCTTACTGAGTGAATCTCCTGGGTTCAGGGACTCACGGGTCTAGACCCTGCTGACATGTGGCACCACAAACACCTGAACCACGCTCACCTGCTCTAACACCTGGCTCCGTTTGGGTTAGCAGTATGATGTTGGGTTTTCTCCAGCTAAATTTTTGGTGACCCATTCAGCAAACAGAGCGAGTGGCTGAGAACGATAACGTTAAGACCGTTGTAGTTCCATTATGGTAGCGGAGAAAAATGCAAGCAAAGCCATTCTGACCGTTGTGGCAATGCTGTTAAACATCCAGAAGCCCAAGTAAGAACAATCTCTGCTGAGTTCTGTTGATGGCCATGATGTATTGAGTTTGATTTTCCAGCTCGCTCCGTTAGTGGTGAAGGAGTTGGCTGAGGCTAACGCTAACAATGCTAATGCTAAATATAAGCCTTGTCGGTCTCCTCTCTTTTTGCACATACACAACCAAATGTTATCGATTGGTTATGGCAGCTCCAGAGGGGCTCTGGGCACAGCATATATTTTTAAAGTTCAACCGAGTACCCGCCTTCAAGGAAGTTAACAGTTTTCAATGGCGAGTGGCCAGATTCTCTGATATAGAGTCTGGTAGAACCAGGCTACAAAAACAGTGCATGCATTGTCAAATGGCAACAAAAGCAAAGAATCCTGTTAGAAACTGCAAAGGATTTGTGTGAGGTCTGGTTAAATGGTTACAACAATATCCTGATTAATAATAATGAAGTTGACTAAAGAGAATTCCAAATGATGTTTTCTTGTGTTGCAAATTCCTTTTGAATAAATATGACTGATATTGTGTGAACTCTATGGCCTGTTCTGCGAGCAAAGGTTGATTCCGTTGTGTGCGCATGGAATTAAAAAGATGGCTAATGGTTGATTTTTATGGTAACACTTCACTCTAAGCCTTTTTATGTGGCATTTAGAAGCTGGATACAAACTGTAAGCAGCCATTAGGACATATTAAGTGTCATGACTTCTTCTATGAAAACTTATTTTATAGTATTAGAACTGTTTGACTATAGATTATATTCAACATTTTCTAATGTACAGGACATAAGACACTGAAATGCATCTCATTCATTATCTGTTTATACCCCAAGCCAATTTGTAGCATACCACCTTTTATATCTGCTTAAAACTACAATATAATGTGTTATAAACCAATTACTAAATGTTTATCAAAGTTGTTTTATTGCCTTTGAATGCCTAGTAGGATTTAGAGCGTTGCCATTTTTCATCTGCTTTGAAGCTGCTTTAATATAAACACTAACATTAAAGTAAATAACTGACATGTTTACCTTGCTTAGGAAACCCACTTTAAAGGTGCAGTAGGTCCTTAAAGGTGCAGTAGGTGAGCCTTGTAAAACAAACTTTCTATCATATTTGCTGAAACGGACCCTATGCTCGAGTAGAACTACATGAAGCAGGTATTTCAAACCTGGAACCACCAACAGCCTGTAGTGGGATTTGCAGAAATGCACCGCCCTCTGCTCATCAAACAGGGCTAGGGGGGGGGGTGTCACACGCATTCATTCTCCCTCGTGGGGGAGAGGGAGGGGCTTAGGAGACCGTTTGGGATTTAGCAGAAAGGTAGGCTTCCCAATCCTACCTACGGAACTTTTAAGAAAGGAAGAGTCCTGAAAGCCCAATAATACTCTTGTTATCTAGGGGTAGCGACACCAGCATATTATAGTCATTGTTATAGAGAACAAAAATAGGTCAAACAACAGCATTAATATTGCATAATAGGGCTAGGCCCTTGTTACCATCTTTGGTGGTTAAAACCAGCTTCCCCCACTCTCATGTCTTAATTTAGCATTGGATTTTCTAAATGAAGTAAAACATCTTGGAATATTTGTTGATTGCATTGATTGGCATGTAGTTTTTTGTTGTTGTTGTTGTTATCATTCCACAACAACAAAAAGCTATGTTACTGTGTTCTTACAGTAAAAGGCTATGGCATTAAGTAAACATGGTGATCTGTACACAATATTGTTTCAACAGGACAATGAAGCTTGATAGAGGGCCAAACCAACCGTGACATTTGTAATTGGGACTAGCTGTCATTGTCACAGTGATTTATGATATAATTAATTAACAATTAGGTGACATATTAGAGTGGTCATCTCTGTTTGGCTCAGAGTTTGTTTTAAAGTAGTTTCTTCTAGCAGAAGTTGTTTCCCACCGCCTCGCTGCTTTTGGGCCGGACTAACACTGGGAAAGGCCTACTGCAAATGTTACAAGCATACATAAGTGAAAATGTAACAGAAAATGTGTATATACTTTCATGCTGTTAATGATTAATATGGGCAAAACAGCAAAAGTGTTAGATATTTCAGTTTCAATGCATTGCATGTGTACCGTGCATGTTTCTAATGAAGTAAAAAGCTTTTGAGTCTGGCTTAGATTGAATGTCCATTTCAATATCTTTATATTTCCTGCATCCATACTGGATTACATTGTAGTGGTCCATCCTTCTATGCATAATTTATGTCTATGACAATGTGCATGCCAATTCAAGATCATTAAAACACAAATTAACCCATGTATGCACTTGAAATTTACAAATTTTTCCTTCAAAGCACAATAAAACTCCTTTGTTTCTTTGAACCTGTGCGAAGGAGGGCTGGAGCCACATACGTCTTTGCACAGGCTCTCTCAGACTTGACAGACCCAGCAGGAGATAATCAATAAACTTACCCACCACTTCAATGAAGATAAACTTGGAGCATACGTCAGAACCTGCAGCGTTTCTCTCACGAGGTTCAGCATGGGGACTCATTAGACTAATACACCTTTGTCAATAACTCCTTCCACAGCCGCTATATAACACAAACATAAAATAAATAAAAAATTGGGTTCTTCACTAATGGCCAGATCAGCTCAGGTTTGTTAACCGATCGATCACCAAAGTACCAAATTAAATAGACTCCACACTGCCCTATACGTGACTCGGGTTACCAAGCAAAGTCAATTTACACAAAGAGTTTTACTGGACTGTACTTGTTCAACATAGCGTTATTTCACATCTAAGGATTTAGGGTTTAATTAATGTCTAACCTTGGTACTTGGTAACTGGTAAAAAAAAACAGACATTTGGAAGATCAACTTTTGCAGGTCCTATGAGTGTCCAATGCTGCTTTTTGCATGCCTTTACATAGATCTTAGTGGTTCCCTAATAACATATATGAAATCTCTTCACCAAAATTCAGCCTAGGTACAGAGTTACAGCCACTAGAGCCTAAATTCTCTGAGAGGGCAAAGCAGAGAAAGGGGAGTTAACCTTTCCCCTTATCACGTCATGACGAGCAGCGTGCAGATCCCTCCATCTGAGCTTTCATTTTCCCAAAGGCAGAGCCGGATACCCAGGGCTCGGTTTACACATGTTGCCATTTCTAGCTACAGGGGGACCATAGGCAGGCTGAGGGAACTCATATTATTGTTAAAAGACCTCATAATGTGAAATGTTCATGCCATGGGACCTTTACACAGTCTTTTTCTTTCATCCTGCTTGCTAGTTTCTGGCCGTGACAATGAGAAAGGCTTGTGCCTGAACATTGACACTCCCGCTGCTGTGAACACAAGTGAGCAACAATGAACATATTCAGCATATCAAACTGAGAAAAAAAAAAGGTTTCTTTTTCGTGACACAGTAGCACTTTACCGGCAGCGCTGAAGAACCCTGAGTGGATAGAATATTACTGCTCTCTGCCTTTTTCCTCCCCGATTCTCCCTCCAGCTCTCCGATATCCATCTGACGAGTCCCTCCGCTACACTGTTGGCTGAATGTCAGAGTGGTTGAGAGATTAATCGGTGGTCACCTGCTGTGGGTTGTCAATTGAACGCCTCAGGAAGAGCCATATCAGCATAACGGGAACCCATTTTCAGACATACAGTATGCCATGTACTATGAACACGACATGCCCTTGTTTTCTCTTTTCAAAGGGGATATCTGCCTGTCTGCTTGCTGCCTCTAAAGATTAGAGTTAGCATCAGGACAAACTATGAAGCACATAGTTGTTGCAGGCCGTGCGGGGTTGGGGGGTGTTTGAAAGGGAAACTATCAATACGGAACAAGACACAGCATGAGACAACAGCTACCCGCTGGCTATTGGCTCATTAAAGACAAAATAAAAGGACTCTTCAGCATGCAATGGAGTTCTTCTAATCTCAAGGGACCACAGAGATAGAGACCACTGGAAAAACAGCCCACTGAAGCCACTTTCAGCACCACCATTTTAAAACATTCGGGGTAAAGGAAAAAGTCAAGTAAGAGTAAGGTTAGAAGCTGTTATGAATGCCTTTATTATAACGCAGCCGCATCTAAATGACACTAGGGTAGACACAGTTTTTTACATCTTCAAAATGTATTTTACCAAGCTTGCATTTGCTCAAGGAAATGCCTGAGGATGTGCCTGTGGCACTTCATCCACCGCTATTACATAAATTTAATAAGGGTTAGAAAATCCAAGGTTAGCAGATTTCCTAATGAGGCCTGATATGTATACATCATTTGAGATGCCATACTCACTGTCCATTACTCAACAATGAAGTCCAGCTGTCTTCCATCTAAAACCTGCTGGCACAGTATGTCAGGCTCCCTGTGGATTTGATAAGATGCATCATCTATAAAGAAGTGTAATCTTATAGAACAGATAGGAAGTAGGAGAGCTTTCATGTTCTATTTAATCATCCTCCTCGGTTTTATTACCAAAGGAATTGCCTGGTGTTTCTAACCTTTTTCTGTTATGAATCCATCTGTCTGCTAGAAGCCACATGCCACATTCATCCTTATCTGTAATTTAAATCCTATGACATTTAAGTGATAAGTATATAGTACTTAAGTGAGAGGTTGTGTTACACTGAGTTAATTCACTCCTTACATGATGCAAACTGATTTTGATGATGAAACCCGTACCGTGAGTTTGATTTTTATTCATTTTCGTCCATGCTTTTTCCAGTCTATTTATTGTTCTGTAACCCTCACACAGTAGGAAAGTAAAATAAACAGATTCAACAATTTAATGAATATAATAGAAGAAGAATGAGATTCACCATGCTGATGTAATGTTTAATGCCTGCGCGGACATTGTGGAAATATTTTTCTTCTTTTTTGTTTCAAAGAACATGGATTAAAAAAAAGACTCCCACATCAGGGCCCCTTTTTTTTTTTTTTTTTTATTACTTTTTTTGGGCTGAAAAATTGAGACTTTTGCTTACCTTTGCTTTTGTGTAAAAAAAAATCTCAAATTACTTTCAATACAATTACAATTTTTGTAATCATTTAGCAAAATCCCTAAATGCGAAAGCTACTTTTTGTAACTGCACCTAGAGTGTGAGTCCCGTCTGCACCAACATTTGCACGTATCCTCAGCGGACCCTCATGACAGAAAGATATAAAAAAAAAAAACTTCAAGTTGCAGTCCAAACAGGAAGTATTGCGTATCTTTGCAACAATAATTCTGAATCAGAGTAAACTCTGCAGTGCTGTTCCCCGTGCTCCGCTAAAGACGTGCCCAACGTTTCAAGTAAATCTCCCCGGCGTCACACTAGTACCCCCGACGTGCTGTAAGGAGCGAGGGCCCGTTCAACGCTGCGTGGGGTTTTGTTTAGAGCACGAGAGCCGACAGCGGCGAACGACCTATTGAAACTGACGGAATTCTTCTTTCTTTCTTTTCCCAGCAAATGAATGGCCTCTTCGAGGGGCTTACCATATTCAAAACTCATCAAAATTGCCATCACATCAAGTCTGGTAAAAATTTACATATTTTAAAGTTTTTGGGAAAAGGTGCACCAAAATGGCTCGCTAGCAACCCATACAAAATAAAATAAAAATTGTGCCCCTGCAGTATGTTTAACATAGACTAACAAAAGGCAGCACGGGGGCTCAGTGGTTAGCACCTCTGCCTCACAGCAAGAAGCTCCTGGGTTTGAATCCAGGTCGTCCCGGGCTTTTTCTGTGGTAAGATAAGTTAAATGGATGGACATATTTACTGTGCAAACCTGAGAGTGTTAGCAACCTTCCTCTAGCTTAAAAGTAAGGTTCTTTTGGGAATTGGCAATTTTATTTCATACCAAGTAAGTACTAAGATCAGAAGAGCACAGTGTGAACAGAATTGAATGGCATGTATAATCCCTGTAGTGTTTGTAGATTAAATCCTTATTACAAATAATTTAACTCCAGAATCAAGTGGTTATGTGTTATTTATTGTTTAATTCTTGCTAAACTTGTGACATGGAGTAAAGTGATGAGGCTGATTCCTTGGTAAAAGTTTCACCTCGCTGGAGTCCTACAGTATACAGTGGTGTGAAAAAGTGTTTGCCCCCTTCCTCATTTCCTGTTCCTTTACATGTTTGTCACACTTAAGTGTTTTGGAACATCAAACCAATTTAAACAATAGTCAAGGACAACACAAGTAAGGAAGGGATAGAGAGACCCCGCCCGGAGGAAGCCCGGGGCCCCCGTCTGGAGCCAGGCCCAGACGGTGGGCTCGTGAGCGAGCGTCTGGTGGCCGGGTTTGCCACGGAGCCCGGTCGGGCACAGCCCGAACAAGCAACGTGGCTCCTCTCCCTCCAGCCCATGGGCCCACCACCTGTGGGAGGATCCAGAGGGGTCGGGTGCGCTGCTACATGGGTGGCAGCGAAGGTAGGGGGCTTCGACGGACCAGAACCCGGCGGCAGAGGCTGGCTCTGGGGACGTGGAATGTCACCTCTCTGTGGGGGAAGGAGGCGGAACTTGTGCGGGAGGTGGAGCGCTACCAGTTAGATCTGGTGGGGCTTACCTCTACGCACAGTCTCGGTTCTGGAA
>NC_048418.1:17890606-17920925 GCF_013103735.1 Etheostoma cragini
CTGAGCAAAAAGAACATCAAAGCTCGTCTCAATTTCTCCACAACACATCTTGATGATCCCCAAGACTTTTGGGACATTCTGTGGACCGATGAGACAAAAGTGGAACTCTTTAGAAGGTGTGTTTCCAAGTATATCTGGCGTAGAAGGAACACTGCATTTCATAAAAAGATCATTATACCAACAGTAAAATATGGTGGTGGTAGTTTGATGGTCTGGGGCTGTTTTGCTGCTTCAGGACCTGGAAGACTTGCCGTGATAAAAGGACCTATGAATTCTGCTGTCTACCAAGAGATCCTGAAGGAGAATGTCCGACCATCTGTTCGTGTACTCAAGCTGAAACAAACTTGGGTTCTGCAGCTGGACAATGATCCTAAACACACCAGCAAGTCCACCACCGAATGGCTGAAGAAAAACACAAAACAAAAGACTTTGGAGTGGCCTAGCCAAAGTCCTGACCTGAATCCTATTGAGATGTTGTGGTATGACCGTTCATGCTCGAAAACCCTCTAATGTAATTGAATTAGGACAATTCTGCAAAGATGAGTGGGCCAAAATTCCTCCAGGATGCTGTAAAAGCCTCATTGCACATTATCGCAAACGCTTGGTTGCAGTTGTTGCTGCTACGGGTGGCACAACCAGTTATTAGGTTTAGGGGGCAATCACTTTTTCACACAGGGCCATGATGGTTTGGATTTTTTTCACCTTTAAAAATAAACACCTTCATGTACAAATTGCATTTTGCGTTTACTTGTGTTGTCCTTGACTATTGTTTAAATTGGTTTGATGTTCCAAAACACTTAAGTGTGACAAACATGCAAAGGAACAGGAAATGAGGAAGGGGGCAAACACTTTTTCACACCACTGTATTAAGTTAGTTAGGCTGCTCAAAACATTACTTCTGCAAGTAAACAAAACTGTAATTATTTAATTATATTATGATACAGTATATTGATTATATATGATTGTATACCTTTATACATATATGTAGTTTAGTTTTTTTACAAGCCAATTGGTTTAAGACATGTCATAGCCCATAGCAGAGCTTTTATATATTTAAAAAGAAGAAGAAGAAGAAGAAGAAGAAGAAAGAAATTGGTGGTACAGGGTTTTCACAGTTCCTGTTCCAGTTGCTAACAGACCGCACAAAGAGTTCTTCGCTTTCATCATTTATACCAGCCTACTCTCTGTGTCACACACATTGTGGATTATACATGTGGCTGTCTTGCTGATATACAGTACGTGATGTTGCGGTGCGGAAGTGAGCAAGCAGCAGACTGAGATAAAAGTGAGATATCACATCAAGGCAATGCATATTTTATCAGAAGCAATAATGTATTATTAGCCTCCTAATGTATTATTTCCTTTTAGTTCCCGGTGTAGTTTATTTCAACCTCTGCCATACAGGTTTGATATCAGATATTTCAGCTACAAAGAAAAGTTTGTGAGCGTGTGCTTCTATAGTGGAAGTGTCTCCAGAAAATGCTGATTTAATATATAGTATTGGAGGTTGTCAGAGGAGTTCCACATTGCGTCTATTTCATAGATATTTTTTTTTCAATTTACAGCTGGGGGAAATTATATAGATGCAGCATCTCAAATCCCATCTCGCTCTCTAATACAGCATGTTAGTGTTGTTCCTGGATGATGTGATGAATGCCGACATTCAGCTGAACAGTGAGCTTGTGGAGAGAGTCCTTATTGCATGACGGAGAAAGACGAAGGGAGGAAAAAAATAGAAAAGATTCGGAGAGAAAAAGAGGCAAAACATCGTCCGGCAGATGAGACTGAGAAGGACACTGACCACAAAATGAACAAAGAGTGGGTTGAAAAGAAAAAGACAGTCTTTGAATTATATTTAGTCCCAATGCAATCAGAAGCTACAAATATACGTCGTAAATAATATCAGAGATGGAGGTCTGGTGAGGCTTTGTTCTCTGCTGTGACTGTAGTAATTGCATCAAACCTTAAGATAAACCAAGTGTCAAGAATAATATGTAGTCGCTACATATTTGTTTGTTGGCGTGTGTGTGAACCAAAGGTTCTTGGAGTCTATATTATGACCCCCCCCCCCCCCACCCTCCCTTGTTTTGCTTTGTGCATGTGTGAGGCGAAACTGAATGAATGGCTAAATGGCCGTGTTCTGAGGTTTGTTCCCGTAAAACCTCGGTGAACTGCCAGAATAAAAGTGATTTCCCCAAGATAGACTCTGTAGAGAGAGATTGGGAGGGAAAATAAAGTTAGTTTTATTACTGTGAGTGTGTGTGAGAGGTGGGATGGTAAGAAATGAAAAAACGTCGTGCTGCTTTTACTGTCTTAAAGGCACAGTGCCACACACAAACCTTTCATCTTCTTCCTTTTTTTAAGGGATTCTTCCTCCACCCTGTGACTCAGACCAAAGGCTATGTCTTTATCTGGCCCTTACGTGCACCACATGAATATACTGAACCCCACATGTTATCAGTGTCTCCACAGGAGGGCCTTTTGTCCTCTCATACAGCTCCATCTCCGGCCCCACTAGCTCAGCACAGAGCCTATATCAAAAAGACCTCATCATAACAGTCATTGTTTTCACTCCAGCACTCTGGCTCTGACTTTCAAGCACTTGCCCCCACCTCAATCCCTACCTTTCCCCGACACACAATAAGCTCTAACTGCCATAATCAGGGGGTATCTATCTGCTTTTGGCTCTTCCCGCTTTCGCTCTTCAGAGTTTTTATTTTTTTATTTAGTTTTGTCCATATTTTTGTTCCCATGCCTGGCTACAGTTCCTGGTGAGGTAAAACGGGAGAGTAATGAGTAAGACTTATGCTTTCACGCTGAGATAATGACAAGGACACACCGTTCGGATGGCCCATGTCCTCGCTGAAGAACAACTGTCCACGGAACAGGGGGTAACAAGGGTCTAATCAGCAGAAAATGGAACACTGGTGATACCAGCTTATACCTTTGAGTGAAGCACACCAAAAGACAGGCTTCAATCCAGTGTCCCACACGATAAAGTCAAAGGCATGCATCAAATATCAGGCTTTTTATCAGCTAACTGATGACTGTGTTTGGAGAAAAACACAATGGATTCCGATACTTGCAAAATGTGTTTGATTTCCCCCCTATGTTGGGTATACACTGCTTGTAGACATATGTTCAGGTTAAAAAGTAGTAAGTAGGGTGAGGGAATAAAGTGACAAAGGACACACAGTGGAGAAATGTAAATGGTTTGACGCCCATTTTTAGACAAAATTTTAATTCCTTGTTTACCCAAAAAAATGACAAAGATGATGCACCAGTTAAACGGAAGTAAATCTGTTGTTTGTTCTCATGCAAGAGGTATTTCAAGGCATTCCTGTTCAGAGATGCATTTGTTGGAAAGGGAAGGAAAATTAAAACCATAACTTGATAGGGTTTTATTGGACACAGACAGGGTGAGAGAATATAGCCTGGTCTAAGTACAGTAACAAAAAAAATTATATATATATATATATATATATATATATATATATATATATATATATATATATATATATATATATATATATATATATATATATATATATATATATATATATATATATATATATATATATATGTTCTTTATATGTTTACAGAACCAATACGGTCAAAAGAGTAAAATGCTTTTTTCAATACGTTAGGGCCCATTTAATCTTAAATGTGTTCTATTGAAATTTACCTCCCCCTGCTGGCACTTTTACTTTGCCTCATGACACCACCAGGAACTCTTTATAGGTAGGAAGTGAGGCCTGAAATGTGACCGCATTACAGAACAAACACTACCCACAGTCACAAGTGATGTAGTTTTTTGACCACAAAAGCACGAACGGTATAGACGCTAAGACAAGTTGCCGAAATACAGCATTGATTTTTCACATCTCATTCGGTCACTGATCTTTTTGTTGCGCTGACATAATCAGGATATTTAACATTCCCTGGCCTGCTGAAGAGCATTTCTCTTGTTTCATGAAAGCACAAAAAATGTCTCCTCTTAACAAAATATCTCCGATTGAAAACTGCCCGGCTTCACATGTTGGATAAAGGAGTCTATGTTTACTGTAGTTGTATGTATGTATATATATATGTACTGTATGTATATATGTATGTATGTACTGTATGTATATACAGGTATATGTATGTATGTATGTACGTACTGTTTGTATATATGTATGTATGTACTGTTTAAACATTTTAATATATGTATGTTTGTATTTAAGCATGTATATATACATATATGTATATATGTATATGTATGTATATATGTATGCATGTATATTTATGAGGCCTTGTGTAGACTTTAAAAACAAATTTCTCCAGTGGACAACAAAGACTATCTGTCTATTGCATGTGCTGTTATGTTGTTTTATTCTTTCTTGCTTTAAATTATTTTACTTTATTTAATTTTTCAAAAAATATAAAGTTTTACTTTTACGTGTAGTATCTTATTCCATAGTAAGCTATTCTAATTTTAAAATATCTACAGTTGGCATATAAAAGAATTTCACTGCGTTTTTTTATGGAATTTGATTTTATAGGATTTGATTTGAAAGTGTGATAATGAGAAATTAAGCTTTAATATTTACCAAATCCTTGACGGTGATGTGGTAAACATCCCAGAGTGTGTGTCAGGACCATCTCACACAGGGTCACCAAGCCACTCACAGGCGGTCCTGCTTGCAACTGGATAAACCCCCAACTGGTATTATACTGTCAAGGGAATCAATTCAAATGAGATCTGTGTTTCATGCTCAATTCTTCTATTGGACCTTTGCAACATTAAGTCATTAAACCCACAGACAGTAAATCTGTGTGCCTTTTCCCATTTCAATACTCTGCTGACACTTAACGTTTAATAGTCTACACACTGTGTCCACTATGTGTGAAAGCTGTGCTCCTATATAAAGAGAAAACATCACAGCAAAAAAACTAAACATATGTGCTAACCTGGAGGGATGCAACTGCTCTTATCTTATGTATCTATACATAAACACACACACACACACTATGGTTTATCTTCTGCTTCTGAATCCCCCTAGCTAGGTCACATTGTATCAACACACAGGTTGTGTTGGGAATAGGACCTCAGTCTGGGCTGCCTCCTCCAGTGCCTATGTCATGTCTGCTACTGCCTGGGACCACAATCCAATCAGACAGATGGAGGGCTCTTTGAGGAGCAGAGAGAGGCTGCACCCCCTTGCCAGTAAATACTGGCAGCTCCTGGATTTAATTACATTCACAGTATGGTAAAAGGAACAGTGCCACAGGCCCCAGAATACACCTCTGCTTCGCACAGAAAAAGCATCGACTATTTAGTGTGTGACTTCTTTTTGGGAGCAGATAAATGACAAGTTATGCATGACTGCCAAACAGGGCTACGCTTCAACACTACGACAACACATCTATAAAGTTGGAATTGCAGGGATTCCGATGTGTGCTGAATTTAAAAGACTCATGAGTTCTGTTGGAAGTGTCCAGTGTAAACTTTGACTGAAACCTGGGATGCTTTTAAGTAAGGGTCATGGAGTGACTCGGGACGAAGAAAATAAATAATTTGAGAGTTTCTGTGTTCCTTCTAAATGAGCCAAAAGTTGGCATGAGTTCAGCATGGGTCATTTTCACCCTGCCCTGTGACTTTACGCTCCAGTAGCAGTACACGCTCATCATGTGCTGTTAGTATACGGCCTGCCCTTGCCCCTGTGCGACCCTGACTCTGCTCGGCCGGCTCAGACCCAGACAAATTACTGTGTCTCCAAGCTGCTCTCTTCTCTGCGCCAACCATTTCCTCTTATTTCATCCCCATTCCCCTGAAGAGGTGTCTGTCTGTCTCCTAATACTGGTTCAGCAGCAGCTTTCCACCTGCAGGGTCATTGGACAGGTTCCCATGAAGGCCACAGCTGCCAGATCCTTACATGAGAGGATTGGGTCCAGGTTTACATTGCTGCAAAAACAAAACAACCACTTCATCGCCACTGGGGAGGATGTGAAGGTGGCACTTGAGCATCTTCAACATCGGATCTACCTGTAGGATGTTTGAAAGCTGGAAATGTTGGAAATACTGACTCCCAGGGGCTCCACGGCAGGCTGACATGGCTGCAACTCACTCTTTATTAGGGTGGCCTCCTTGTGTGTATTTGGCAGAGGACAATTAGAGCTGTATCTGATTAGCAGGGGGAAAGCAGAGCAGAGCCCTTGAAAACCTAAGTGATTAGACCTAGTCTTTTTTTATCCCTCTGCTCCCCTCTCTGCACACCTCATCTTAAATAAAGTGAGCTGAATACAAATAGAGGCACTTCAGGACCACACACCTGTCACCTCCGAGCTGCCAATTTAAACCTTACACTCTGCCGTTAACAAGCTCGATTGTTGGCAACGCTTTATCACAGGATTTTTAAACTCTGGCCTTTTCCTCAAAAAGTTAAAGCCATGTAAATAATTTTCGGCAGAAAGACATTGCTGAAATAACTTAGGAAAGGGGGAATGTTTTCGGCATTACATTTCAAAATGAAAGACATTTTAATGGAATAGCTGCAAGTGACAGGCACAGCAAGGCCAGCTCAGTTAAAGTTGTTTTTGTGGAGGAGGGCATTGATTCTGGGCAGACGGGAGTGTTGAGAGCAGCATCTACAGTACAGCTAGCTAAATCAGCTATCCTCACATGGCTGCACACAACTAAATGAGCCAGTGGCTTATCAGGACAGACAGCACATTTTTAATGAATAATTAAAGCTAGTGAAAACAGTGGCATGGGTTTTCAGCAATTCTGCTGATGTCATTGCAGTCTTAGGGTAACTTGACATAATATGCAAAAACAATCCAGCCAACTGATTGTAGGGTTCTCCTCGGCAGGGTTGAAGTTGCAACACCAGGACAATGTGACATGGGACAGTACTTGATTTCAAAAAGTATTTACCGTTAATTCATGTTTAATATAGTCAGCTTATGATCGGGTAGAATGTTAATCTCTCAAATCCATTGGCTGCTCAGTCTCTCACCAAGACCACTCTGAGGTTAGCTCTGGAATGGAAAGTGATGCTTGTGCCAAATCAAGACCAAACTCAGGATTTGATAGTTATTTAATATTTAAAATCACGTTGGACTACTGAGAAAACGAAATACGGTATATGTGTTATATTACAGTTGAGTTTACTGTGCTTTATCAGACACTACTGCAAATAGACCAAATGAGTGACAAAGCTAAATACTTTGTTTCAATTATTGTTACATTACATAATTCGTGAATGCAGTAAATCTGTATTTAGACCCTGCATAGTGTTTTAATATTTTCCTGGTGTTGGTTAGGTGTTGATAAAGACTACAAGGTCAGTTAAAGCCTGAGCAAGAGACTTTTGTGAACATGGTGCAGTGGAAAATAATGCCATTTGGCTGAGTTCTTTCAAAACGGCATAAAAAAAATTAAAAATAAAGTTAACTTTTGTCCCGCAGTCTCAATGAAGAATAATATGACTTTACTTTTGGTTATCATTAAAACATTTCTCCTTTACAGGCTGGACTACTGGACTCACTGGGGACTATACTGATGAAAAGTGGGCGCCACATTCACATGCTCTGACTGTAATGAAACAGAGGAGGGACATTATGTTGAGACATGCGCGGGACACTGTATTAAAGTTGCACAGCAGTGGACTGTGTCAAATAAAGTCACCGCAGTTAGCACAGATAGTACGAATAGGACGAAATCTGATCGCTGCTGCGAGCCTTCTGCCTTCTGATCATGTCCCTTGCTTTGCGCACGGTCTCCAGCGTTCTGTCACAGTGTCTCTGCTTAACAGCGCGTTGGACAGTGTCCCACAGTGTCTCTGCATAACAGTGTGTTGGACAGTGTCCTTGCGAAGTGCAGAAAAGTTGTGGGGCACTCTAAACCCAGTCCAGCAAGGCTGCAGAGTTAGAGCAACAACAGAAGAACGTGGAAATAAGAAGGAGTCGCTTATGCAACACGTTCCAACCAGATGAATTCCAATCTGGACATGATAAATACATTATGTTTAAGTTGAGATGTACACTAAATAGTTTATTTAACTGCTACTTTATAAACAAAATGCTGGTAAGTTTTTGCTGAACAAATGTTACGGCACTTTCATTCATATGGCAGAACATTAATTAAAAAGAAATTGCACTATATACACACTACTTTTGAATTCATATTTCATTCTGCAATTAATCGCAATTAATCAGGGAAATTATGCGGTTAATCGCAATAAAAAAAAAAATATTGCTGCCCAGCTCTAAAAAAAAAATATATATATATATATATCTATCAATATATATCATTGAAGGCATCAGAACTATGAATGAACACATCTGGAAGTATGTACTTAACAAAATAGTGTGAAATAACTGAAAACATGTTTTGTATTCGAGTTTCTTCAAAGTACCCCCCCCCCCCCCCCTTTGCTTTTTTGATAGTGCTGCCAATCCTTGGTGTTCTCTCAATGAGCTTCATGAGGTAGTCACCTCAAATGGTTTAAAATGTCTGAGGATAATTTCATCCAAATCACTAGCCTCAGAAATTCCAAGTTAACAGCAGCTCAGATTAGAGACCAGATGAATACTACACAGTTCTAGCAGCAGACACATCTCTAGAACAACTGTTAAGAGGAGATTGCGCAAAGCAGGCCTTCATGGTCAACAAGCAGCTAGAAAACCACTGCTTAGGAGAGGCCACAAGCAGAAGAGACTTGTCTTGGCCAAGAAATACAAGCAATGGACATTAGACCAATGGAAATCTGGGCTTTGAAGAGTCTAAAGAGTACAAGTTTAAGATATTTGGTTCCAACCGCTGTGTCTTTGCGCGACAGAGAACCAATGACCGGATGGATTCTACATGCCTGGTTCCCACTGTGAAGCATGGAGGAGGAGGTGTGATGGTGTGGGGGTACTTGCTGGTGACAATGTTAAGGATTTATTCAAAATTGAAGGCATACTGAACCAGCATGGCTACCACAGCATCCTGCAGCGGGATGCCATCTCATCCAGTTTGCGTTTCGTTGGACCATCGTTTATTTTTAAACAGGACAATGACCCCAAACACACCTCCAGGCTGTGTAAAGACTATTTGACCAAGAAGGAGTGATGAAGTGCTGTGCCTCCACAGTCACCGGACCTGAACCCAATCGAGATAGTTTGGGGAGAGCTGGACCGCAGAGTGAAGGCAAAAGGGCCAACAAGTACTGAACATCTCTGGGAACTCCTTCAAGACTGTTGAGAAACCATTTTAGGTGACTACCTCTTGAAGCTCATCATGAGAATGCCCAGAGTTTGCAAAGCATTAATCAGAGTGATATGTGTGTGTCTATATTGTGACATCATGAGAGGCTACACGGCTTTCGGCGGGACAGTTCAGCAACGCAAGGATACATAGTTCGAGTGCAACAAAGATTTTAATAACGTTCAGGGGAATTGATACAAAAATAGCACTCAGAGATAGAATAGTTAACTTAAGAAAAAGGTTGCTCTTGCAATAGTCCAAACTTAAACAGTGTCTCTTCAAATCCTAACTCAAATAGCCGAGCCCCCTCTGCTCGGTCGCCTTCTGGCAATAAGTCTTTCTCCTTACTTTTAGGCAGCGTCGCCACCCGTGGTCCGTCTATTTGTCCGTAGTCCAGTCTTTTAATCCTTCCCATGGAACGCGCCGCCCTGCACCTCTGTAGCTCTTTTTCTCCACTCCAGCTCATCTGTTGGCTATATGCTGCCCTTCAGCTCATCAGGCCCTCATTGAGCTCAGGTGTGCTGGGATCCCATGTGCTCGAGAGGTGGCGTTCCCGATTTCACCAGCAGATGGTGCCAAAACGGCCCGTGACTGCAACCATCTCCTGGGTACATAGTGGCCCTCCAGGACGCAGCCTCTCATGACGTCACACATCCCCCCCTCGAGACAGACGTCCTCGTCGGGGCAAAGGAGGCGAAGAAAGAGTCGCGCCGGGAAAGGGCATCCGCATTTCCGTGGCGCCTGCCTGCCCTGTGTACCACAGAAAAGTTAAACGCCTGCAGGCTCAAGAACCATCTGGTAACCCAACTGTTAGACTCCCGGTTCCTGGCCATCCACTTCAGAGGGGCATGGTCGGACACCACCGTAAACCGTCGTCCCAGGAGGTAGAACCGCAGGGAGTCCAAGGCCCAGGCTACCGCGAGGCACTCCTTCTCCACAGTGGAATAGTTCTTCTCCCGTGGCAGCAGCTTCCTGCTGAGATAAAGAACGGGGTGCTCCTCACCGTTATGCACCTGGGCGAGAACAGCCCCCAGACCCACCTCCGAAGCATCTGCCTGGACAATAAAGTCCTTCTCGAAGTCCGGCGCCACCAGGATCGGGCCGGAACACAGCACTTTTTTCAGGTCGATGAAGGCCGCTTCCGCCTCGGGATTCCACCTCACCATCCGAGAGTGGCGGTTCGACGTCAACTCTGTTAGAGGCGCAGCAATAGTAGCAAAGTCCGTTATAAACCGTCTATAATAGCCGGCTAAGCCCAAAAACGACCTCACCTGCTTCTTGGTGATGGGCCGGGGCCAGTCCTGTATGGCCCTCAACTTGGCTTCCTGAGGCTTGACCAATCCCCGCCCGATGGTGTACCCCAGGTAGTTTGTCTCACTGAAGGCCAGCCTGCACTTCTCTGGGTTTGCCGTGAGCCCTGCTTCCCTGAGTGAATCCACCACCGCCTGTACTCGGGGTAAGTGACTGTCCCAGTCGGGACTTTGTATGACGACATTGTCCAAATATGCTGCTGCGTACCTTTTGTGGGGAGCGAGGACTCGATCCATCAGCCGTTGGAACGTAGCCGGCGCTCCGTGTAGACCAAACGGGAGCCGGGTGTACTGGTAAAGCCCCCCTGGCGTGGCAAAGGCCGTCTTCTCCTTTGACGCCGGGGTCAGGGGCACCTGCCAGTATCCTTTGGTGAGGTCAAGGGTGGTTAGGAAGCGTGCATGTCCCAATGAATCTATTAAGTCATCCACCCTAGGCATGGGATATGCATCAAACTCAGACACTTCATTTACTTTCCGAAAGTCATTGCAAAACCGTGCCGAGCCGTCCGGCTTGGGAACCAGTACGATCGGGCTTGCCCAGGCACTGTTGGACTCTTCGATCACCCCTAGTTTCAGCATCTTCCTTACCTCCTCTTGAATAACCTCTTTGCGAGCCTCCGGCACACGGTAAGGGCGCTGGTTCACCTTTTTTCCCGGCAGGGTGCGGATCTTGTGTTGTACCACCTCCGTGTGCCCCGGTAGGGCGGAAAAGACATCTCGGTTGCGATCAACCAACTCCAGGGCCATCTGCCGTTGATGCGGGGACAGGTTTGGACCCACTTGAACCTCTCCCGGGTTCCTTGGCTTCTGTGGGGGGCAGACAACTGAACAACGCCTCCCTGGTGTGCCACTTTTTCAACAGGTTGACATGATATATCTGTTCAGGCTCTCTTTTATCTGGTTGTCTCACCTTGTAATTTACCTCTCCCACACGTTCAATGACTTCATAGGGCCCTTGCCAGGTGGCCAGGAATTTACACTCCACGGTGGGCACCAGGACCACCACACGATCCCCAGGCTTAAACTCTCTGGGTTGAGCAGATCTGTTGTAGGAGGCTTGCTGTTGCCGTCGAGCAGCCTCCATATGTTCCCTCATCATGGGATAGATAGCCTTCATTCTCTCTTTCATTGCCCCGCCATGCTCGATCAGGGTTTGCTGGCGGCACGGTTGCTCCTCCCAGGCCTCCTTGGCAATGTCCAGCAGTCCGCGGGGCCTGTAAGACAACAAGAGCTCAAAGGGTGAAAAACCAGTAGACGACTGGGGTACCTCTCTCACAGCAAACAGGAGGTACGGTAGCAGCTGATCCCAGTTGCGCCCGTCCGCCTCGATCGCCTTCCGCAGCATGGTCTTCAGGGTTTTTTTAAAACGTTCGACGAGCCCGTCGGTCTGGGGGTGGTAGACCGACGTTCTCAGCTGCTTGATCTTGAGTAGAGTACAGAGTTCTTTCATCACTTTGGACATGAATGGAGTCCCTTGGTCCGTCAATATCTCCTTCGGGAGCCCCAGACTCGTTGACAGCAGGAACAACTCCTTGGCTATCTGTTTGGAAGTAGCCTTCCTCAGCAGGACGGCCTCAGGATATCGGGTTTCATAGTCCAGGATGACCAGTGTGTATTGATGTCCCCTGGCGCTCTTTGGTAAGGGTCCAACGATGTCCAACCCGATCCTCTCGAACGGGGTCTCGATAATCGGCAAGGGAATGAGCGGGTTTCTGTATGTGGGCTTGGGTGCCACATTCTGGCACTCAGGACAGCTACGACAGTAGTTCTCTATCTCCTTGTGCACTCCCGGCCAAAAGAAGGGTCGTAAAATCCTTTCCTTCGTCTTCTCCACTCCTAGGTGGGCTCCTAGCGGGTGGGTGTGTGCTAGGTGGAGCACGGTGGTTCGATGGGGCTGTGGTACGAGGAGCTGTTCCTGCACCTCGCCATCTCTCTGTACCACCTGATACACCAGCCCCTGGTTCACTGCAAAATGGGGGTAGGTGGGGCTCGTCCTATCTCCCAGGACCACTCCCTCTATCACCTGCACATTCTTCAGGGCATTTGCAAGAGTCGGATCTTGTAACTGGGCTGTACCGTACTGGCCCGTGAGAGGGGGAATCTCTGGGGTGCCTTCCGCGCTGGAGCTTGGAGCGCTTCCTGGGCCCCTGTTCTCCTCCTCCGTGTCTGGACCGGACTCCGAACCAACCTCGGCCCCTGCCATCCCTGCGAGAACACCGGCTGGAGGGTGTGGTTCGGTGGGCTGGAGTTGTGTTCGCTCCCGCTTCCGGGGTACTCGGGCCGCTCTCCCCTGGGTCTCCCTCCACAGTGGGAGAAAAACAGGGCAGTCCCGTCCAATCAGGACCGGCACGGGTAGGGAATCAACCACCCCAGCCGTCGTGTGGACGGTTCCCCGGGTTGTGGTTATCGCGAGTTCAGTGGTGGGGTAGTCTCTGGTGTCTCCATGGACACAGGTAACCGGGAGGACTTTCCCTGAAGTCTGACCCGATGGGTCCACCGGATCCTTGTGCACCAGGGTGGTCCGGCTACCGGAATCTAGCAGAGCCTCTACATCATGGTGATTCACCGTCACCGGGAAGGTGGGGGGTCGGTCCTGGGCGTCATCCATGACTCCCACGAGCGAAGCAAAAAGGTGGGCGGGTGGTGCGCTGGAGGACCCAGCCGTGGGCATAGGTTCATCCGCTGGTTCCCCATACTGCCAGGAGAGGTGTCCCAACTCCCCACACCGGTAACACTGGCGAGTTTCGCTCTCCCGGTGTCCTCTTCCTGGGGCCGGCGGGGGTCGGGCTTTCCCTGGAGACTGGACAGCTCCCAAAGTGGCTGGGTTGGGTCCCTTAGGGTTCGTTGGACGGCCTCCTCCCATCTGTGACGTGGACGCACTCTGTTGCCCCTTCCGGGAAGCCCGAAGCATCTCTGTTGTGGCTTGGTACCTTTCCACGGCTTCCACGGTTTGGTCCGCTGTTGCCAACGCCTGTTGGCTGATGAGTCGTTTTGCCTCACAAGGCAGGGCCCGTAGGTATTTGTCCATTACAACAGTTTCCACTACTGCAGCTGCCGTACTCCTCTCCGGTACCAGCCATCTCCGCGTGATCCGGACAAGTTCATGCATCTGGGCTCGAGGCGGCTGGTCGGGTTGAAAGGTCCAGCTGTGGAACCGCTGGGCCATGCCGAACTCGTGCTCCGTCTATTTGTCCGTAGTCCAGTCTTTTAATCCTTCCCATGGAACGCACCGCTCTGCACCTCTGTAGCTCTTTTTCTCCACTCCAGCTCCTCTGTTGGCTATATGCTGCCCTTCAGCTCATCAGGCCCTCATTGAGCTCAGGTGTGCTGGGATCCCTCGAGAGGTGGCGTTCCCGATTTCACCAGCAGATGGTGCCAAAACGGCCCGTGACTGCAACCATCTCCTGGGTACATAGTGGCCCTCCAGGACGCAGCCTCTCATGACGTCACAATATATACATATATATATATATATATATATATATATATATATATATACACACACACACACACACACACACACACACACCGTACATATATAAGGGTGGGAGGAAAAATTGATACAGTAAAGTATCACAATATTTTCCATGGTAATAATGTACCGTTATATAGGCGCCAAGTATCCATCCTCCATTATATATGTGTTGGTCAATATTTTGCAGCAATAAAATTGAAGTTTTTCTTTAGGGACATAATTTGAAGTGGGAAAAACATCTAATTTGGAAAAAAGGTAATCAGTAATCAACTCTAACAATCAGTCAGCATCAAATAGAACGCAAGTTATGGTTCTATGAATCCTGGTGTCAGGTTTTGCCATGCTTTTATTCTAGGTTTCATTGTTGTCATCAGTGTTTTCAGTTTTATTTTGTAGTAATCATCAGCTCTCATTTCAGGTCTCTTGTCTTCCTCCCTTTGTCTGCTTTCCCGCCAGATTGTAGTTGTCCGTATATCACTGTCTCCAGGGTTTTCTTTTGGTATTTTTGGACTTTCGCATGGTCCCTGACTACGATTAGTGGCTGCTCCTGCTGTACCTTTGCCTGCGTTGTTCTTGGAACAATAAAACTACTAACCTGTGGATTCCTGTCCGAGTTGTGCATTTGAGTCTGCCATTGTACCATGATACCTGGATGACTGCCAGAGTTCTTTGTCACTCAGAATCTTGCAAAACCGCAAGTAGATTCATTAGGAATGAGCTTAGGTTGACACCGTAAATTATAGTATCTTACCCCTACTTATTAATTCACCCCAAGGTCTCAGGTGACATTTTTTATATAAATACTCAACCTGCGCAAGCACGAAACAAAATGTATTCAGCGTTAAGCACTGCCTTTGGCGGTCATCCAGGATTTATAGAACTGTAGTTACAAATGTAAATTTCCAACTTTCCTTGATGTAGATTCTGTATGGACACACATTCTGAATAAACATATAAATACAAAAAAAAAAATATATATATATATATATATATATATATATATATATATATATATATATATATATATATATATATATATATATATATAAAACTTTCCTGTCAGTCAATAAAGGCAAAAATGCAGCAAATAAACTAAGAAACAAACATTTTTCTCTGGCATAGGCTTCTTAAGTGCATTCAGAATACAACTTTGCTCTTTTTAGATACAGAATTTGGTATATTATCAATTGAGCCCCTAAATGAACAAAATAGTTGGTGTCAGAAAGAGTAAAAGTATTGCATAATCAGACATTCAGGGCAGTGTACAAATGTTTAGGCCTTGTGTTATTGATATGGTTAATCATGATTTCTTGCTAGCTGTTTAAAGCACCTTTGAGTTAAGAAAGACATTATTAAAAAACCCTTTAAATTCAAAATAGCACAATTAATCTTTTTTAATAGAAGATAATGTACCTATAATGTATAGGGAGTATTATGATTAATGAAAACAACAAAAGCTATTGAGCGTTTCTCTCTGAGTTAAGTACATTTTCCCAGAATATAAACATTTTTTGCCTCGACATTACTGTATGCTAATGCAGAGAGCCGAATACTGTTTGCTCTCTGCTAACAGTGACAGACATAATATATCATCACATGTTCTATTGAGTCATTATAGTATTTTAAATCCATCAATTATTAACAGCAACAATGTGTTAACCTTGTTGTTTGCACTCCAAGAAATAATTTCATGTTATTTGTTTTTCTGTCTGGCCGTCCGTCCGTCCGTCTGGCCGTCCGTCCGTCCATCCTCTCTGTGGTCTTTGGCATCTTTCTGCTCTCTGAATGCCAATATTCCAGCGTCGTTTTTCAAGTGCAGAAAACATCCCACTGAGCAGGACGGTGACCATGTATTGTGGCTTGGAAGTGTGTGTGTGTGTGTATGTGAGTGTGTGTGTTTCTTTATTTCAGTTTGGGAAATGACTGTGGACACACACACAGAGTTTGCAAATAGTGATAAAACAAATCTGTGTACTGTATGCAGGCTTAGAGCTACATTGTGTAAGAATTTCTCCCATCTAGCGTTGAGATCATTTATAACAATCAACTTTCTCGCGCCACGCAGCTCAAAGTACGTATTGCAGCTACGGTAGCCATGACGCTACGCTGTCTATCAGCCGTGGTTGTTGGAGTGCACGTAGGAAAGTGGCGCAGACGTATACTTCACACCATGAGCGGGCCCCCGTGCCACCCAATGGAAAGGAGAGAGAAAGAAAAAGAGACTGCAGTGGTCCGGAGGATAATTAGTCTAGTAGGGATTTGGTCTGTGTGTCCATAGCAGCTCCAACATTCTCTCTTTTTTTCTGATGACGCCAGTCTCTTGCTCTTTTCATTATCTGTTTACTTATTCTGGGCAAAGAAGAAGACTCCTGTTCCTAAAATTTGGATTTTGAATACATGTGGTCCTCCGTGTTTCCTTCTTCAAACTTGCCGCGGCGAGGAATCGACGATACACGTTAGCAGCAGCTGTGAGTCGAAAACGCGAAGGGAGGAGCAGTATAGCCTGTATGTCCCTTACCGGCTAACACACTTCAAGATGGTGCATGACTATGGAGAGTCTACCCCAGTTCATGCAAGCGCAAATGTAAAATTTAAAGCCAATATGAATACTTGAAATTGATAGTGGTGGTCAATATTCATTAAAAGGACAAGTTTGTGAAGGTTAATACAGATTTTGATAATGAAAAACTACAAATGTTGCACTATGGGGCTTTAAGATAGTTTAGTACTATTTGGTAGGATATTAGAGGTTATCTTTACTCCTGTCCTATGTATTTGATATTAGATCACCCTCATGTAAAAATATCCAATATGAACAGTTTGTCAATAAATAAAAGTATTGGGGGAATTCATCCATATATGTGATATATTGTTGTATTGTGTAGCTTGTACAGTCCAGGACTTCTGGCCTGACTGCAGAAAAAAAAGAGTAACCTCCACTTTCTCATTCAGTGAGAGAGAACACTTAACAGACATGTTGTAAAAACACTAATCCTCTTCCTCCCTTTTTCTGTTGCACAATTCTCCAAAGAGGCCATGTCAAACCTGGTTGAAGGATAATCAATAACAGGTAAGGACCATATATTACAATGCACATGCTTTTGAATTTAAAACATCGATTTTCTGCAGCACTGTGACAAGAACAAAGAGGACACATATTGTCTTGGTGTTTCATTTGCCACTGTAGAATGTGAAATTAATGAATAAAAGTTTGAATTTTAATACAGTTTGAGCATAAGTGACTGTGACTTGTTTTATGCTTCAAAAGATTAACGGCACCAAAATGTAACAAAGAATTTCACTACTTGGAAATGCAAATCCTCAAGTCAATATCTTGTCACAAATACTTCCTTTGTACTTTGAGCTTATATTTTAAATTACAGCTTATAAACTTTGGCTTCCACTTTGTACTGTAACATTTCCACAAAACAAATCTTACATAATTAGAATGTTTAGTTCCAATGTTAAAATAGTTTCATAATCCACTGGAAGGTTGACTTTTGGCGTTGTCTCCAATTTAATTTGTAATATATATACAAAGCCCTCTGCAGCCCAGTTATCTGTGCTGGAGCAGGTGAAAGTGGGACTATTTCATTACCCTTTACAGACAATCGCCTATCCTCTCTGTAGCCAGTCAGCAAACACAGGGCTATAAGCTAATCTTATCATCATTACATTATGTATTTGTGCTGCTGAGATTACCGACATATCCCCAATAGCTTCCAGAGGATTTCTCTGTCTAAAGTAAACAGTCCTTTAACACGCCATGCACATAGTCCTAGAGATATATCTGCTATTGTGTGTGCAAACACAACAAAACAATGTCAACCAAAGCAATTCAATACAAGATAAATGAGATATTTACGAGGACTGTGATATTGTGTTGGGAAATGTTGCGTTTACACTGTTGATACACTCTAATGTCAGTGTTTCTCACACATAGACGCCCAGATATATTAACAGCTGTCAAAGTATATTTAGCATTTTTTTTATTTTATTTGTGTTAATCCGTCCAAACCACGCCCTCCGTGATCCATTTAACAGTGGACTGTCTCACCTCGCTCTACCCTTCCTATACCAGAGACAGAGAGACAGAGAGAGAGAGAGATAACTTCACTTTGGGCAACACCAGAGTAGAACAAATATAGTATAATAATATAATTAATTACTTAGGAGTTGAAATCATTCCATTAGGGATTTTCAACCTGGCCGTAAACACATTGTAATAAAGCGCGGAGAACTTTGTACGCAATCAAATGCAAATGTGGAAAAAACAAATATCCCCTCAAAAGTTGGCTAAAATTCTACAATTCTCTGATGACACCAATAACGCTTTACGGAAGCAAAGTTTGGGGCCCGATTTCAAGATCAGAATTTAAAAACTGGGATAAAACTCCCTCTGAAATATTACCATTGGAATTCTGAAAAGTTATTCTAAAGGTTTGCTCAAACACCCCAACAACGCATGCAGAGCAGAACTCAGTATATTACCTCTGAAAATTCAAATATTATAAAGGTCAATTCAATTTTGGCAGCATTTAAATCAATCTGATAAAAACTCCATTGCATACAAAGCTCTACGGAGCAACCAGTAGTGCTCAGATGCCCCCCCCCACCCCACCCCCCCCCAACCCTGACCAGCTGGCTCGGAGGAACACGGAGCTAAACACAGTCAGCAGTAAACAGACAGTTAGAGAGAGAGGTACACTGAGCCTCAGAGCTGTCACAGACACAATCCACAGTTTTCAATCAAAAGATTTGAAACTAAATTAAAAGAAAGTATAGAGAACAATGGCAAAATAAAAATTAAAATACACAAGCTTCTCTGTTATCAATCCCTTAACAGAGATATCCAATTGGCTGAATATCTCAAAACAAAGAATCCAAAAGAGAGGAACGTGTCTGTGCCCATTGTCACCAGGATATTGAAACAGAATTGCATTTCCTATTTACATGTCCCTAATATGAAGACTTAAGAACCAAATATTTCCCAAAATTTGAAAAACACATACCAGTCTTCACTACCTACACTGAGGAATAAAAGAATCCTTTTTTATTAGAGGAAGATAAAAGCACAGCATGGCTAGCAGTTAAATACCTCTTCTCCTGCCACAATACAAGGCAAAATAAATATATATTATCGTTTCTATTTTTCTATTCTTTTTTTATTGTTTCAAAGTACCCTTTGAGAGACATGCACATGATTTGTTTAGTATCTACAATTATATCATAAGTATCCTGTTTACTTATTATTATAATATCAGATGTATTCTACATGTACTCCTTGTTGTTGTTTATATGTCTGTTTCTGCAACACAGATGTATTTTTTGTCAAGCCAATAAAGCAACAGGAAATGGAAAATTGAAATTGAGAGCGAGAGCGAGAGCGAGAGAGAGAGAGAGAGAGAACTTCTCTGGTATCATGTTAGAAGCCAAAGTCAGAGTGGATCTTTTAAAAAGGGTGGACTCTGGGCGGCCTCTAGCTCACCCAGTAAGAGCGCGCTCGAAACCAACCTGCGGCCCTGTGCTGCGTGTCATCCCCTCTCTTTCTCACCTCCTTTCTTGTCTGTCCACTGTCACTATCAAATAAATGGCCAAAACATAATCTGGTGGGATTCAGCAGATATACAAATGTTTTTAAGAGATTACGACGTGAGGATGAGCAAGAGAGACCACAGGTAACTTAGATAACGTTAGCATTTAGCGTGAAATGGCAGTAAATTAGTTCTTAATTCCAGGGGTCATTTAGTGAAGCTGCTGGCACATTCACTGTGAGTGCGAAGGGGGAGGAGTTGTCTGTGAATATCGATAAATGGACCAGCACCAGAGGCGCTCCCGTATGCACAGGGATGGACTACGGGATGTTTTATCATGGATGTTTTATCATGATTTTTTTACACAATGTCCTACAAAATGACACATCTGTTCTCCCTAACATGCAGAATGCCATCACAATCATCAATGCCTTCCAAAACCAGTATATACGACTGTTTGTGATCGCCATGGTTAGGTCTGTCTTAGGTACCAAAACTACTTGAATGACGCTGTGAAAAGTTAGGTGCAGGAAAAATTGTATTGTTAAGGTTACAAAAGGATCATAGTATGGGTTAAACCAGGACTTAGAGTCAATGGCTAGAATGAGATGCTCACCATGACAATGTTAACATGCTCAATTTAGCAATATGTTTACCATGTTCACCATCTTGCGTGCTAACATTTGGTCATTACATTATTAAGACTAAACACAAAGTAGAACTAAGGCTGAGTGAAATGCCATTAGTTTTGCAGGTATTTGGTCATGAACTAAATTACTGGACAAATTGATATATTGACCTGATGATGACGGTAGATTAAAAAGTCACCAAGGATCACCAAGTTATTACAGTTTTTAATGAAATGAATATAAATGTTAGCACCAAGATTTATATGAATCCATCCAACAGTTATTGAGATATTTCAGGCCGACAGACACTTAATACAAAACAATTCTAATATTGAAGTTTCTGTAACCAATCTAATTTGCTCTCTTAGTTCCATACATATGCCAACCTGGCTCACAGTAACCTACTTTTATAGTGAAGGGCAGATTTTCTCTGGCTCCAGGTGTTAAGGTGATAATACCTGAGTGTCTGCCAGTCTCCTTGGGCGGTGAGCCATGCTTTTTACAAGGCTGTATTATCCCTACCATAATACTTTCACACAAAGGACTCACAATGCCATGCTGTAGGGTGGGAATTGCAGGCTGCCCTCCACTCTTATGTAACAACTTCATTCACCTGTCCATTGCGCATCTTACCTGGTTTTAAAACAATGCTTACAGCACATGGATTCATTTGAGCCAATTGAACAGAACAAAGAACACAATGTACTAGAGCAAGGTTGCTGAATAAATGATAGGAACAATCTGTGTAGCATCGACAATGCTCAACTGATATCACGTTTGATCCAATGATGCTATCCACTGATAAATTCAAGCTATAAATGTACTAGAACACAGAAATTAATGAGAAAACCTGCTTTTACATGATATCATACATGTTTGCGTGACTTAATCTTTAAAAAAGTGTGGTTTTCATTCTGTCACTGCTAAAAGCTGATGAATAGCTGTGATAGCATTTCTAATTTGCAACTTTAAAGACTCAGCTTGCACTATCTTCACAGTTTCTGTGGATTAAAGAACAAGTTAAAGAGTAAAGGAGTAAATTAAAGGCTCTTATGCGTTTTCCTAGATATTAGGGTTGGTTTGAAGATGTGAGAATTTTAAGCAAAACCACTCTGGATTAAACAAATTCAAAAGGTATTCAGAGCCCCGACTCCACTTCTTTATTGGCCTAAGGACACAAAGCAAGAAGCAGTGCAGTTATTACAACCACGAATTAGTCTCATACACATAGAGAAACAGTGTGTGGCTCCCGAATATGAATAAGCCTATAGAATTAGCTCCGTCAGATATGCAGTGCAGGTGATTGCAGCTGTGTTTGATGGACTCTTTGTCCCAGAGCTCCTCCTGTCATCCTCATATCAGTACGCCTCTGACCTGATAGCCCAAAGAACTGTTTCTTGACTCAAGGGAGAAAGAAGTGTGTCATGAACATCCCTGAGAGGGAAGCATGACCAAGTGGGCCATACCTAGATTAGCTTCAGGAGCCTAAAGGGCAACAATCCCAAGCAGTATTGGATAACGGACAACTTGTCGACCCCCATTCTTCATTCATTCTAACAGGGTTAAAGCATTCAATAAAAGTCTTTCAAAACATTAATGATAGAATAATATAAAATACCTAATGCTATTTTATCTACTGTATGCTCAACCTGAGCATCAAGTCATCCAAAACGCAGTAGCAGCACAGTTGGACCATGTGTCTACTAAAGCTTTTTTTACCCTGCTGAAAAGGCCAGACGTTATCTGAAAAAGGAAATTTTTCAACTGAGAAACTTTACTTAGCCTGGTTGATGTGATATGGAATATCCTCTGAAGTAAATATGTCGGCCATTGCGCTGAATGAAGGCTGATGCACGTAACTAGGACGGACGTGATGGTCTGTGTGGGTCCATGCATAGATACTCTATATCAGCAGGATTCATTTCTCTTTCGCTGATGTCGTTGTACAGTACATGAAGGATGTGACTGTTGGTCTTTGACCCGCCCATCCTTCACTGTGATAGGACAACTGGGTTGAACATTTTTAAATCTCGGCAACCAGAAAAAGGAGCGCTTATCGCAGAATCGACGTTGAGCACTTCATCATGCTGCTGGCGCATGTACCAATGTGTAAATACACAATGCAAAGCTTAACAAACATATGCTGGCCATATTTTTTTTTTATATGTATAAAAAACGCTTTGGTGGACACAGGGCCTTAGTCAGGAACGCCAGGTAGCATGTACATTGTGAATGTGTGACACATGCCGGCAGTAGCACTGTTTAGCAGGTAGGAGACGCTGGAATGAATGAGTTCACTTTGCTTAGCTTAAAGGTCCCATGGCATGACAATTTCACTTTATGAGGTTTTTTAACATTAATATGAGTTCCCCCAATCTGCCCTGGGTATCCTGCTTTGTCTTTGACAAAATAAAAGCTTAGATGGGCAAATCTGGAATCTTGCCTTATGAGGTCATAAGGGGCAAGGTTACCACCCCTTTCTCTGCTTTGCCCACCCGGACAATTCGGACCACCCATGAGAGAGAGAGACATCATTGCTTTCAAACGAGCAAAGTGGCAGTTGGTCAAGGCCACAACCCTATCTCCCCCTGCCCCCCTCCTCTTCAAAAGCTACAGACTCAGAAATGTCACATCCTAAGGAAAGCTCATTGTGGGACTTGCTCTAGTGGCTATAATTCTGCACCAAGGCTGAATTTAAGGAAAGACGTCAGATACAGTATTAGGGGAACACTAAAGTCTACAGTATATAAAAACATCCCAACAGCACCATGTCATGGGACCTTTAAAATGTCAACCGGACTGCAATTTATCAGGATCAGCTGACCGTCAGCTTCTTTAGCACATATTGACTTAAGTGTCATGTCCGACAGGGAGCATTTATAAAGCCAGTATAAGAATCCTAAAATTTGGTCAAAAAGCATCTGAACCCCTCGATCGGGCTAGTATTCTTTATCATAAGAGTGAAACTCAAATAAGCGGCCCAGCCTTATGCATCATTCTGGTATATCTACTTTCTACTACGTTTTTGCTGAATATAAATACCAGGGCTGAAAGAGGAGCTAGAAAAGATATGAAAAGTAAGAGCAACAGTGGTGCCAATGGTAATTGAAGCACTGAGGGCTGTAACCCCCAAACTGGGAGAGTGGCTCCAGAGGATTCCAGGTAATACATCAGAGGTCTCTGTCCAAAAGAGTGCAGTCCTAGGAACAGCTCAGATACTGCGCAGAACCCTCAAACTCCCAGGCCTCTGGTAGAGGACTCAAGCTTGAGGATGAAACATACCACCCCAAATGGGTGAGAGGGAAGTTTTATTTTTTTTATTTTTTTTATTTTTTTTTTTAGTCTGAGTGGCTTCAGTATTTCCATTAGGGTACTGAGTTGTCCGTGTCTGTAATGCCGATGTAAGCTTTATGGGGTCCTGGTGGCCTGTAGCTTACTGATCATGCTGAGGCTAATAGTCAGTTCAATTGGTTTGAAAAATAACTTTTATGCAGAAGCATGTTGTCAACTCCTATAACCTTCATTCAAATGTCTTTGTTGTTCCTTTTAAAATATGCAATTGTATTGCATACAACTCTAACTGATAATAAATTGCATCTTTATTTTTCTTTCTCTGTAAATTACTATACTATTTTTATCTGTGCATATATTTGGATAAAGTAGTAAGTAACCTCCACCATTCTATCATTAGCTGGCAGTATCACTGACTAACTTGACACAAAAAGAGCGACTTAGAAGTGCAGCCCACATTAGCTTCCAAACATATGGTTCCCTCTTATTTACAGACTAATGTGTCTTAGGTTACACCTTGGATTGCTAATTGTGCTAACAAACATAAATCCACCCGAGGAAAAGTGCAATACAAATGTACGTTTGCACACTACAGCAGATAACTAATTAGCAACATAGTTGTAGAACTTTTAACTGCTTAAAACCCAACCTCAAATCTTAAAATTAGTCACTTTTGATGCCAAATGGTGTGGTCCTTATTCTTTAATGGTACTGCTAACAAAAACACTGCCTGTCCTTGGCTTCTAAGCCACAGTTTGCCTACAGTTAGTACCTTCACTGGCTCAGTTGCCATGTGAAACATCAGCCCACCAATGGTCAGAGGTTTGGAAGCCAAAGGGCATTTCCATATAGGTGTGTATCTTCCTTTTAATAATGACAAATTCAATTTAAAATGACGTTCACTTGATTTAGGACTAGGACAAGGGACTGAGAAAAACATTTAATGAACTAGTTCAATCCTTTACCGTGAATATAATTTTACTATAATATAAATATAACAAGACTTCTAGTGCAGCTAAAAAGAAGCGGTCATTGGTTTGCAAGAATTTCAAAACAGAGCAATGGCACTTCACTGGTTAGTTACAAGCACCATTGGAAGCTAAACTTTCTTCTTAAGGTCTAGTCTTTGTGTAACATATATATGTAATACAAGACCTGTGTGAACTGCAATGTTGTATGTGTACTGTGAATGAAAATCGACAGTGACCCCATGCCAAGTGCCATGAAACGTATCTGCACCTATGTATGTAAGTGAATTGAAAAACGACCACCTCTTGCTCTGACGTTCACCTGGGCTCTTCTATTTCTGTGTGCTACCGCAATAAAAACCTCTCCCCTGACTTTCTGAAAGTGACTTTCAGTGCCTAACCATGTAGGCCATGATAATGTTGGCCATTTTCAAAGGGGGGAGTGAGGGGTACTTGGCTTTTTCAATAAACCTCTGATGTGTTTTGTAATGCATTGGTTATACTTCACAGTAAAAACCCATTCTGTTCCTTTGCCAGCCAGTGCACTTCTCCCTAAATTGCCTTTTCTCCAACTGCCATTCGTTATGCTTTCCACTCCGCCGCGCAGATATCATTTATTTATTTTATGAAACAACAACCCCGTCAAAACAAAACAACCTCGGCCCCTACCTACCTACAGACTGAAAGTTGGGTAGATGTACGGACAGACAGAGAGACAGACAGACAGATTCACGGATGGATGGATGAACCAAACCATTATAGGACTGGATAATAGGGATGAATGAATGGCAGAATGAACAGATCAATGGCAAGAGGTAAGGAATTAACAAATAGTCGTATTTGCCAAATTATTCATAGGGGGGTGGTGGAAGAGGGGGAAAAGTGATTCCCCATTATGTGAAACTCAATTTTCCCGTCTTCTTCTCTTTTATCTGGTGCCATTATGGAGACTGTGTTTGTCTGGTGGTAGGGAAATATGCCTGCTTTGTTTAGACTAGTGTCAGCTATAATGAAAAAGCACCATCAACTCAGAATGGGGGCTCTTTGCAGTGGCTATCGACACTCAGCAGATAATAACTATTGATTGCTAGCCAGGGAAAAGAGAGGAAGAAAGAGAAAAAGAAGAAGGGGAAGGGAGAATGTTGATCAGACATCTTTTTCCTCTTCTTTCACCAATTTTACATTGGCAGTGAAAGAAACTTGCTGCTATTACATGGAAACCTTTCTATAAAATAAGTTAGATTTTGGAGCACCCATCCTTCACAACACTTCACTAACAGGTAATCAAATGCATGATGATGCCATATTGCTATAATTCTAATCAAACATCTTAAGCAGGGAGCTGACTTCCATTTCTTCAGGCAAAAGTGTACCCCCTCAGCTTTAATCCAACTTCAACGTATCCTCCCACCCTCCATTTGCCCTGTATTTTACGAGTTGTGAGATTCCTGCTGAGCTGCACACAGCTATAGTTAAAAACTCCACTTCATATCTCATACCAGGGAGTAAAAAAGATAGGAAATGTTTGCATCTCCTAGAGCTTTTGACTTGGCAAATCCTTTCGGCAACAATAAAAGGTTCATTGCAGTAGACCAAGGTGACACTCCCAATAACTCATTCTTGTACGTCAGAGGACTCTATGAGTCCGTAACTCATCGACCTGACCCTAGGCAGTAAAGGAGCAACCCCTAGGTGCTGTTTTTTCCCATAATGAATGTTTGTGGCCATTGATTTTCCATTCTAACAAACACATTAGGCCTTGGTATCGATCCCAGTGGTTTTCATATGTAGATATGAAGTGAGGGTGGAAAGTGTTGAACAGGTATGATAGCTGGATCTCTGTCGGTCACCAAATTTGCAAGCAGCTCACGTCAGATCAACATCACACCTCTTTAAATCGAAACCAACTGTAATCAAGTCATTTCAAGCAATGGTTCAGCTAACTCCATGCTTGCAGTAGGCTCTCTCTGATTGATTAACTGGGTTTACAGAAGTGACTTTCTCATCCGAATTTTCATTTTTGTATTACATCGTCTTATTACAAAGGGTGTAGGTGCTAAACAATGCATTACCCAAAACCGTTTCCGAAAAACATTTATTCATTACAATAAAGCCTGTTGTTGCTTCAGCTTGTTTTGTATCCTTATACATATATATGTGAGCTCAGCCACACCAAAGCTTTAGGTGCTTTTGATCATGTATCTGCATGTGCTTGATGCCATTTCATTGGGCTTTAAATTCAGACCTTGAATCCTGCAGATTACATTTAATCTGTGTGTGCTACCTGACATGTCCGCTCCCAAATGCAGTGTGAGCCCTTGTTTTAAATAAAAATTAAAGCCCAAGGATTGACACATGCAATGCAGAGGAGACAATTTACATAATTGTTACAGTTTCCTCACATTAACATAAAGGACAGGGACACAAAAACATCTGTTGTGCATATGCAAAATGTAACTGTCCTGATCTTTGCTTGAATGTCAATGTAATTGTGTACATTTTTAACATATTGTGCAGAAGACTATCCAACTATTTTTAGTGTTGTTTTTCTGTGGTGGTATTCTGTGAATATTCTGTGAATACCACATAACATGTTACGGGACAGAAAGGCGGACTCAGAAGCACAGCTCACACAGAACACGTTTATTGCGGAACCAGGGGAGAGAGAGAGGGGGAGTGAGGAGGCGGACGTGGACACCGGAGCGGAGGACCGGAGGGCTGGAGGGGTAACCGGGACCGAGGAGGCGTCGGGGGACCAAAGAGCCAAGGCTGGAGAGGCGAGGGAGAATGCAGGTGGGAGGAGAAACGGATGAGAGGAGTGAAGGCTGGCGGAGAGGCTGGTACAAAAGCCGGGATTAAGAGGGGGCGCCGAGGGAGAGGGTCCGGGGTCCGAAGCCAGCTGACCGGAGGGAAGGATAGCTGAAAGACAAGCACAGGAGAGGTGAGCACATAGAACTAGCACAAGGAAAAGCACTGGGAAAACTCAGGAGGCTTAAGCAGACGTAGTTTCACCACTGTAGCTGAAGCAACGATCAGGTGAAGAGTGAGAGCAGGACCGGGGTGAAATACTGTGGCTGATGAAGATGGCAGGCAGGTGTGCTTGGCGGGAGCAGGTGATGACAGGCACGTGTGGAGGAGATGATTGCTGCTGGCAGACTGACGGCAGGTGTTGGTAATCAGCTGGCTTTGGACAG
The DNA here is from genome assembly GCF_013103735.1 of Etheostoma cragini. Taxonomy (NCBI): domain Eukaryota; kingdom Metazoa; phylum Chordata; class Actinopteri; order Perciformes; family Percidae; genus Etheostoma; species Etheostoma cragini. The sequence continues at coordinate 17,918,240 of NC_048418.1, forward strand.
GCGAGGGGGAGGAACAGGGAGAAACAAAACAAAACTAGACAGAAGAAAAATGCAGGGAAAGTAGCTGGGAAAGAAGCTGGACCCCAACCATGACAGTACCCCCTCCTCAACAGATGCCCCCAGGCGGACCACCAGGCTTGTCCGGGTGGGCCCTGTAGAAGTCCCGCAGGAGTGATTTGTCCAGGATCTGGCTGGTCGGGACCCAGGACCGTTCCTCCGGACCGTAGCCGGCCCAGTCCACTAGGTAGCGGTAGCCCCGGCCCCTACGTCGCACGTCCAGCAGGCGGCGTACCGTGTAGGCCGGATGGCCGTCGATGAGCCGCGGAGGTGGAGGAGGAGCTGCCACAGGGATGGAGAAGGAGCCGGTGGGCACCGGCTTGACCCGGGACACAGGAAAAACGGGATGGATCTTCAGGTGGGGAGGCAACTTGAGTTTCACCGTCGTGGGGTTTGGGACGGATTCCACCTCGTAGGCTCCCACGAACCGAGGTGTGAGTTTCCTGGAAGAGGTTTGCAGAGGGAGGTCTTGGGAGGACAACCATACCTTTTGTCCGGGCCGGTAAGCAGGGGCAGGTCGTCGGTGGCGATCGGCCAGGCGCTTGTTGCGTGTTGCCGTCCGTTGGAGGGCAGCCCTGGCCTCTCTCCAGACTCGTCGGCACTGACGAAGATGGACCTGCACCGAAGGAACGGCAACTTCCTCTTCCAGAGCCGGAAAAAGCGGGGGCTGATATCCCAGGGCACACATGAAGGGGGACATCCCTGTAGCAGCGCTGGGCAGTGAGTTGTGTGCGTACTCAATCGAGGGAAGGTGTTGACTCCACGAGGAGGGGACACGGTACGCCACACATCGGAGAGCCGCTCCCAAGTCCTGGTTGGCCCGCTCGGTCTGCCCGTTGGTCTGGGGATGGTAGCCGGATGACAGGCTGGCGGTAGCTCCCAGGACCCGACAAAAGGCCTTCCATACTTGCGCTGTGAACTGGGGTCCCCGGTCGGAGACGATGTCCAGGGGGATGCCGTGGAGCCGGAACACGTGGTGGACCATCAGGTTGGCTGTTTCCAGTGCTGAGGGTAGCTTGGGCAGGGGAACAAAATGAACAGATTTGGAGAAACGGTCCACCACAGTCATGATAACGGTGTTACCTTGTGAGGCAGGCAGTCCGGTGACGAAGTCCAGGGCGATGTGGGACCAGGGCCGACCGGGGACGGGGAGCAGACCGGCGGGCGGACGATGGGACGGCTTGGCGCGGGCACACACCTCACAGGCAGCCACGAAATCCCAGCAGTCCCTCTCCGCCGAGTCCCATCGCTGGCGGGGAAGAAACAGGGTCCTCGCGGCGCCGGCATGACAGCTGAAGGGCGAGGCATGTGCCCACTGCAGGACCTGGGAACGGGCACTAGGGGGGACGTAGAGGCGACCGGCGGGACCGGTACCGGGGTCGGGGTCGGTGGACTGGGCTCGGCGAACGACGGCTTCCACGTCCCAGGCCAGGGAGGCCACCAAGCAGGAGCAAGGGAGGATGAAGTCCGACGCTCCTTCCGGGTCATCGGGGGAGAGGCTACCGGACAGGGTGTTAGGTTTGGTGTTGCGGGAGCCTGGACGATAAGACAGAGTGAAGTTGAAACGGTTGAAAAACAGGGCCCACCTAGCATGGCGGGGGTTGAGTCTCTGGGCGGTTTGTATATATACGACAAGTTCTTGTGGTCAGTCCATACAAGGAACGGCAGTTGGGCACCCTCCAGCCAGTGCCGCCACTCCTCCAGGGCCAGCTTGACCGCTAACAGCTCCCGGTCCCCCACGCCGTATTTCTGTTCAGTGGGGGTGAGGCGTTTAGAAAAGAAGGCGCAGGGGTGGAGTTTCTGGTCGACAGGAGAACGTTGGGACAGAGTGGCCCCCACCCCAGCATCCGAGGCGTCCACCTCCACCACGAATTTAAGGGAAGGGTCGGGATTAGTGAGGATAGGGGCAGAGGTAAACAGGGACTTGAGCCGAGAGAAGGCTGCAGCGGCCTCTGGAGACCAGACGAAGGGGACAGAAGGCGAGGTGAGACGGGTGAGCGGGGCAGCCACAGTACTGTAATTGCGGATGAACCGTCTATAGAAATTGGCAAACCCCAGGAAACGTTGTAGCTGTTTCATAGTCATGGGAACGGGCCAGTCTACAACGGCTTTAACTTTAGTGGGATCGGCTCTCAGCCTACCACTCTCGATTATAAAACCCAAGAATTGGACAGAAGGGACACTGAACTCACATTTCTCTGCCTTAACGTACAGTCTGTTCTCCAGAAGCCGCTGCAGCGCCAACCGGACGTTTTCTGTGTGTCGGACTGGGTCGCGGGAAAAAATCTGAATATTGTCAAGATAAACAAACACAAACCGGTGCAGAAAGTCGCGTAGCACATCATTGACCAGAGCTTGGAAGACAGCGGGGGCGTTAGTGAGCCCAAAAGGCATGACCAGGTATTTGTAATGGCCTAGGGGGGTATTAAACGCGGTTTTCCACTCATCCCCCTCCCGGATCCGGACCAAATGATAGGCGTTCCTAAGGTCTAATTTAGTTAATATGGTGGACCAGGAGAGGGATTCGTTTACGGAATCCATCAGGGGTAACGGGTACTTATTACGTATGGTGATGGCGTTGAGCCCCCGGTAGTCTATGCAAGGACGGAGGGTGCCTTCTTTTTTGGCC
>NC_048418.1:17921025-17926061 GCF_013103735.1 Etheostoma cragini
GACAGGCAGGTGTGGAGGAGATGATTGCTGCTGGCAGACTGACGGCAGGTGTTGGTAATCAGCTGGCTTCGGACAGGCTAGGGGGAGGAAGAGGGAGAAACAAAACAAAACAAGACAGAAGAAAAATGCAGGGAAAGAAGAAAAACAAAAACAATACTCACGGCCAGCTGGACCCCGACCATGACAAAACAACCAGTGTTGGGCAAGTCACTTTTAAAAAGTAATCAGTTACAGTTACTTCTTCCAAAGGTAACTAAATTAGTTACTTAGTTACAAATTATAAAAGTAACTACTTACTTCAGAAAGCAATTATTGTGTCACTTTCATGTACATTTTTAAATGCTCAAATGTGCCCCCCCCCCCTTACCCTCTTTAAGGGATCTTCAAATACATGTACATGTTCAATTATTTATGATAAATCTAAATATTATAATTAAAAGATCATGTAATTCAATACTTATTAACAGAAACACTGTACACAAATATAAGCTATTTTAATAGTTGTGGCCTGGCGGTCAGTTACATTTCCTAACTTCACTACCGCCACAAGCCTATCTTAGCTTTGATCCCAATCTGCAATAGACAGGTTGGGCCTAATATCACCACGCCAGAGAAGAAAGATATGAACTTCTCTTTCTCAGGTCTCATCTCTTATTTAACCATCTGTGTGATCTGCTCTGAGGTTGTAACATGGTTTTTCATTCAACATAAGGAGTAGGACTGAGCCCAGTATCAATGTTACAATCCGCTGGCACACAAATCTGCTGGTTTAACCTTTGCAAATGCAGCCAATGACTAAGTTCCATATCATTCAAAGGCACACAGACATTTGTTTCACCAAAGAGGCTTCGGGCATGCTACCACAACTGCTGAATTGCTGGCTAAAATAAAGTCCAGAAAGGAGATCTGTCAAACCTTTACCAGTTATGCAGATGCCCACTTACTGCCAGCCCACCTACTTCCACTAACCCCAGCTTGGAAAGAAGAAAGTCTGATTGATGGTCGGAGTCAGCTCCTCCTGGCTCACTTTAGGAGACTGGTACGGCCCACTGAGTTGGGCTTTGCCAAGACATTTTTACTGTTTGTGACTAATCACCCTTGCACCACTCCATAGAGCAATGTGCTACTTCTCTCCAATATCCCTGACCTGAGGAAAGCTGCTGATTAGTGGGTTGTCAAATTACCAAGTTAAAGTGGATTTAACAGAATCTGCAGTTTTTAAATCACTTAAATCACCTCATACTATGAGTGGCTTTTTTCCACACCGCCAAGAGCAATCACCTATGAATGTTTTTCTGTTTAATTGCTAAATGATCATTGAGATAACGAGCCTATAGTAACATAGCACATTATTATTGTAAAGTGCTTTTATTGTTTTTTTGAAAATGTTCCAGTGAATCTAAGGTTGACAAATATTTCCAAAAATGCACATATTTTACAGAGATCATCCAATTAACTGGATCTTTATGAAATAATTTCAGCTGTTTATTCCACCACCAGTGTCAGCAGCAGCTGGCTCTGGTTTCTTACTCCTTAGTCCCCTCCTGCCCAGGTGTCTGGCCCCAAGCCAAGGTTACACCAACAGGCCACCTGTCCTTCTGCTAGAATGCTACGAGTCGTCGCAGAGTTTAACTGGGGCAGAGCCCTTGTTAAGGAGCCTTCTGTCAGAACCAGGAAACTTCACCAGAAAAACCATCCAATGTCCTCCCTCCATTGCTTTCATCAGAGGAAATGGACTTTATATCTGTATTTCTTTCCCGTTGTCTTACTGTGAACGCCTCTCTAATAAAAAGGGACAGCTTGGTTCAGAAAAGCTGCTCAGGTGTTCATTTGTGACCCCATCCTTGACAAGTCTTTTTTTTTTTCCGGCACTGTCCTCCCAGCTTAAAGAGCCACATACTGATTCAAACGCAGGGGACGCTCCCTATATTTTAACGTTTACAGGATTTTTCTTCAGTATGGAGCTCAGAACATGGAAATGAGTCTGTTGATCCAGACAGGACCAGAGAATCTTGGCCAGAATGAAAAGTGTGAGCTGAGAAGCTGCCACGGGGTCAGTGCTTCCTGCTGCTTACATGGTGTTCTTGTTCCGTGTACAGTATTCCGATGCAAATCCATCGGAGACCTGTAGTTGATTGCATAGAGTACAAATCCAAGTCAATACTGCTAGGCACAAGCACACGCTGGTAGCAAATCTATGCAATGGTGAACCAGAGTTATTACATTACTTAGGTTTTCCAGCTTGTCATTTGTTGTACGTGCTTAAATAATATTTTCCAGTTTTCATCTAAGCAACCTCAGTTTTGCACAGTCTAAGCTAGCAGTAAACCCCCATTTGGCTGCTACATCCCCAGTGTTAGCAAACGTTAGCTAGTCTGTAAACATAATAATTAGCAAGCCTCCAAGCACAGACGTCACACTTTTAATCCTACCTCTTGCCTTTTCCCATCCACTTATTTAACTGTTGTCGAATCCCATGACATCTTCTTTCTTTTTTTACTTTAAGACCACGGCAGCATTTTTGCTTTATCAATATTTTTCCATAGACAACAACTCACTATACATGCATTTACACATGTGCTTTTAAAATAACAATGAAATGCTGCATTATTGACTTTAGACCATTTTTGCCAATGGCAAGATACATTTTTGCTGCCACAAGATAGCAATATGCCAAGAATTCAACTGAACCCACCTCTGTAAGACCAGCACGCCCATGGGCGCAGGTGCTATTTAAGGTACAATTTAAACAAAGTGGGGGCAGAACGGGAAATTAACAACTGCGTTGGCCTTAAAATTGCAAAGACAGTTGAGTCGGTCTTTGTGCCACGCCAGATGCACAATAGGGCCCATATGTCTTTTGACAATTATATTTAAGGATAATGTGTCATTTAACAGAGAAAGAGTTCTATTTCAGTTTTACTACTGTAAGTCCATTTAGCATTCAGATATCACACATAACTAATGAACAATTCCAGTTTCATGACACATTTTGGAATGTGCATCTCAGATCACGTTTTCACTGTGACCACTGGTTTGTCATCACAACACAATATGCAAGCAGAGCTTCTGGCTTACACTTGATATGAGCAGGTGAGTTCATATTTTAAATACATTAAACATGGTTTTTAATCTTAGAAGCAACATAAAATAGTGATATTAAGTAAACTCAGCCTTTGTTTTTCTTGTCCAAAATTAGGATAACATTAAAATTGTAGCTTAACAAGCCCAAATGGCAGCAATTCTAACTCACTCACTGTACAGGGCTGTTTACAAAGGAAATATGACTTGGTCAATTTACACTACCGGTCAAAAGTTTGGGGTCACTTACAAATTTCCATTTCACTCCACACTCTAAAAAATAAAGCATTGGGTCTACAAAAAAAAACATGTTAACGTTTTCCACTAGAATATTTAAGTTAAGGCTGCTGGCAGAATTACATTAATTCAAAGCAATGTTTTGAGTTTGGTGAATTACCTTTTATGCCACAATAAAACACATTTGTAAGTAACATGAACTTAATAATTGTCAACATTAATGCAAGTATTTAAGAAGATTTAACATAATGTTTTAAGTTAGGTGAAGAAGCTTTTTGATCACAATAAAACACATTTCTAAGTAGCATGAACTTAATAATTAAGTTGATCTCTGCAAAAGTTAACTTGAGCCCTGTCCAATAATAATGACATTTTCCTGTGTTTCCCAGGAAGCTAAGTTGCTCAAAGCTCCAACCTTGGTTATTTGGTGGGTGGGAGGAGCCTGCAACCAAGGTTGGAGTTTTGAGAAACTTAGCCTCCTGTGAAACACAGGCTATCATGATGCAATGCCTCATTAAAACAGTTGGGTCTTTGTCTAAGAGTTGGAGATTTTTTATGGGACAATAAGGACTTCAAAGAGGACTTATATAAATATATAAAATATAAACCGACCACCTTCTGAAAGGTTGCTAAGAGTATTTAGAGGCATGAGGGGGATGTCAAAACCTGGTAATCGGACAACAGCTAAGGGTGCTCAAAAAGAACAGAAATTCAGACAGTACTATTCTTATTAATTAGAACCATTTATTAAAATTAACAGAAGCACTAAATCCTTAAAAGTGCAAACATGCTTCTTCACACTGATCACGTCTGAACTTGAACCCCTTGGTCCACGACACCAGGATACCAGGAAAAGATAAAGACCTGAGTAGGGAGATAAATTACGAAAAATGATTTGAAACTTGTAATGCCTGGTGGCCAAGTGTGTTTTTTGTGAAGGGGCCAATCTTAAAGCAAGACTTGTAAGGCTGAAAAGATCAATTATAACAAAACATTTCAAGAAAAATAAGGGTTGCTAATGGAGGATGGATTTTTTAGTGCAAACAAAACAATTATCCATCATGAATTCACATTAAATTACTGACTTTTATAAGGAATTATGTATATTTTTAAACAACTTTCCTATCAGTATTTATCTAGCATCCCCCTTATAAATGAAATATGGTCCTTCAGGGGGGTGTTTTCAGATCTGCCCCCACTGCTAAAAAATAATCCTAAAGCAAACACTATTCATTAACATTAAAAACACACTATTTTGTGGTAAAATGCAAGTAAAAAGGTAAAAAATGGAATTCCCAAAAATATAAATTGAAAATAAAACGGAATTCATAGGGTTCTACATAACTGACTGGTTTGAGCAAAGTATCTGAACAAATAGTGTAGCTAATCAACAACAGGCCAAATCAACAAGCCAAAATGGAGGCCTAGTCTCTTAGCAAGCAGTGGTTAATACTGCTAGCCTACATGCTAACGGCTCCGGTTAGCATGTAGGTGTTTTAGCACGTTTATAAACTACAAGTAGTTACCTCATTTACTTATTACTCATTTACTAGCTGACTAACAAACTAGTGTAACACTGTGTCCACGTTCGGACACCACTCGCTGCTATTGGCCATATCCGGACACTTCCGACGTCACGTACTTTCCCGTCTTTTCGCGGTACTTTTAATTTGCTATCATCGTCCAAACTGTAAGTACAATTGATTTATACCCATCAA
>NC_048418.1:17926161-17956664 GCF_013103735.1 Etheostoma cragini
ATCTTTTATTATATTATATATATATATACTCTTAAAAAACTTTTTGTGATCAGGTCACACCGCTGCAAAGAGGAGACTAGAGCCGACAGTGTGGCTGTGTGGCCGGTGCAGGCGACCGGATCCTCCAGTGACTTCGGAGGAATTGGTGTCGTGGGTCCAGTGCGACAACTGCCACAAGTGGTTTCACACCACTTGTGTAAGCTGGGAGGAGGATGAGCTGACAAATGATGAATTTTTGTGTTTTTGGTGCTCCGATATTTAATTTTATATTTTATTATGTAATTTGTTTCTTTATTTATTGTTAAAAGGTTTTGCCTGTGTTTTTTATTGTTATTAAATAATTATTTGTATATTTGTTTTCAATTATTTTTGAACACTTGTTTTGTTTTCTATAAAATCTTACACACTTTTTGTAATAGTATTTTAGTGTGTGTGTGTGTGTGTGTGTGTGTGTGTGTGTGCGCACACACACACACACACACACACACACACACACACACACAGACAGAGAGGGAGCTTATTTTCATGCAATAGTTGCAAATGAGAATTGGTAGTTTATCCAGTTCATCCGGCAGGTGGCGATATAGGCTAAACACGGAAACTAATGAGCTTTTATTGCATAATTCAGAGTTGTTGACGCATGCAATTTTATTGTGAAGGACGGAAGTAGGATCCCGAAAGGTTTGACCGCACTGATGCAACTTAATACCTCCGAAAAACCAGCAGCGCCCATTGTTTACAGTGAGGAAATAGCGGTGTCCGGTTATGGCCAAGGGTAGCGTACGGCTAAATCAGCGGTGTTAGCTTACTTTAGCCAACTCTTATGAAGTAAAAGCATATACTAATTTGTTTTATCATTATACCGTTAGAAAGGTAAGAACTTATACTTTAGTTTAAAACCATTAAATTAACAGAAAACATTAATAGATTTTTTATATTCGTATTTGAACAGATATGTTCATAGAACTTTAGCCGGAAAGTGTCCAAACGTGGACAAAGTTCTGTTAGGTTGAGTGTCGGCATTTAGTATATCTTGTCTGAATCATATTCTAATCATGTCTAGCTAACGTTATAGCAACTTACAGTTTATAAACGTGGCAAGACTACATGCTAACCGGAGCGGTGGCTGATGGGTAATCCCATATTAAATTAGCTTGCCAAGACGTTTTCCCTGGCTACCTGGCCACCTATTACTCCCTCATTTAAGCCTGCTCAGTCAGCCCCAGGCTTCAACTACTAGCGTTATCTAACTTTACTTCGGCACAGAGACTGTACTATCAACACTGCTCAAATTTCAGAGTTTCGGTATTCGGTTACAGTCGGCTATCAACAACAGAACCCTGAACAAATGCAAATATGTGTGATTAGGCATAAAATGACTTACCATTCAACACATTCGCTTCTGTTTCTGCTCTTGCACTCGTCTGGCCTTGAACATGCCCGCACATGCAGGAGAGGGAAACTATGGGCCGTTTACACGTCATCAAATTGTATTTTACATTAACAGAACTTAAAATTATATTATTTTTTGAATAACTGAAAATGTTGAACTCTGACAAGTCATGATAGTATGTTGAATCAATAGGCATAATTTGTGTGTTATCTCAATAAAATAACAATTACAAGTAAAAAGTCTAACAGTATCTCAGGACTTGATTTTTTATTTCACAACAATGTATATATTTAAGTAAAGACTAAAGGTCCCCTGAATTAGTTTTTAGAGTGCATTATAGACAGGATACCAGCTGATCTGGGTGGGTGGCTGATCTTTAATGCAGTATCTACATTTCCCATTATCAGCTACCATTCATCCAATGTTCCACATGCTCATTTTGTTTACTAATCTGATATTATTTTAAAAAACTAACTAAGAAAACATTAAACAACCCTTTTGCAATTATGTAAGCACATACTCTAATCTGGAAAACTGCTGCCCTGGTTAAAAAAAACAAGGCAACTGATCTCAGCTGGGATTCTGTCTATAATGGAGTCCAATGGAAATTTGTGAGTGACCCCAAACTTTTGACCGGTAGTGTACATACATTGTGCCAAAATATTAACAATGGAGTTGCTGTCAGTGAGCTTAATTGCTGGCCAACCACCAATAAGGAAAGAAAATCCAATACGCAGACGGCCCCTTAGGAAACAGACCACACATTTTCAATAAATTTTAGCAACAGTTTGCTCTAAGGGAACGTTACAATGTTTTTGTTATGTTGTTTGGAGCACTACGCACCCCCACTAACCCGTAAAATATTTTTAAACAGAAAAATGAAAACAGGGTTTTGCGTGAATACAGCGTGTCGAGTCGTGTGAAGCGTGTCGTGTCGCTTGATTACAGCGTGTCACGTGAAAACAACGTCTCCTAATTGGGGGTGCGAGGCAGACCGACCATAGGATGCGCTAGCTCCTTGTCTTATCTAAGGTCTGATAAACAGTAAATTCATCAAATTCAGAGCATACAACGCTATTGTCCAAAGCTATTTTAGCTATCATATTTTTACAAGACAACGCACGGTTTCCATGGGAAATCAGCCGTCGAAGATTTTCTCCCTGTTCTTGTGGAGAAAATGCAGTGTGGCTTTACAAACAGCACACTTTGAACCATTGTGTTCTGGCAATGTTTCCTGAGAGGGTTGCCGAATCAACACGGCTGTATGTACAGCAACATCATGTACGTTGGCTGAAGAGGCAACACATTTGCTCAACATGTTGTTTGTGTCCTTGGAGATCCATGACTAAGTGTCACAAAAACAAAACAAAAAATCAACATTAGGAAAAAAGCCAAACAAAACCAGTGGCAGTCCACAGAGACCGGAGGGCATTCGCTAGATGAGGCCGCTTTCGCAATTCGCACTCGGCGTGTCTTGGTGGTGGGTGACAGCTCTATGTTGGCTGACGGCACACCACGTTTTCACCAAATTTGATATCATGCTGATTCAATCAGAGATGCTTGGAGACATTTCTAAATATGGAGACAAACATATGCATGCAAGAGCTGTGGCTCGAAACTAACCTGTTTCTCTTTATTTCTCTGTCTTTCTTTCTCACTTCTCTTTTTCTTTCTGATGTTATTACTTTGCTCTCTCATATTCTGTCTGTCTGACTTTGAGTGATATATGCAAAGATAATACCTTTTAAATTACACATACTGTATATAACCCTTTATAGGTTTAAAAATAAGCAATCCTCTAATATATGTCTTCTTGCTTAACTCTCAGAAGATCATGTCCGGCTAATGGGAAACTTTAAGCAGTTAACGTTCCCAGCTCTGAGGATCGAGTCCATATGAACCTTGCTGATTCAGCAATGTTCTACTGTATATGCTGAGGTAATTGAGAAAAACACTGCAGCAATAGTCACATCTGTAGTCTATCTCAATAAGGTATCATGCTTCACAAGCAAGCCTGTTAGAGATAAAGACTGTAGATATCAATGCCTTTCAGGAGTCCTTTGTCAGAAAGGTAAAGACAGCAAGATCAAGTTTTAAGAAGGTAAGAAAATGTACAAAGCCCACACGGGCAAATACACAGGGTGTTTATGTAGCAAGGACATTCAGTGCTACTAATATTACAATGCAATGTCATTGTTTTTTAGTTCAAACTTCATTGACCAATACCATGCATCCTGAAAAAGTTCTGTTGGCCTTTGGAATTAAAATAACTCCACATCATCACATACCCTTCACCATACCTAGAGACTGGCAAGGGGTACTTTCCATAAACTCATCTCTCAATGCAAATCAGACCAGCAATTGGGCTAACTGAAATAACACCATGCCAATCTCTAGGTAAGGTGAAGGGTATGTGATGATGTGGGGTTATTTTATTTCCAAAGACCAGGGAACTTTATTAAGATGCATAGTATCCTGAGCCATGAAATGAGTGGCCTTTAAAAATAAAAATGTGCCTGCCTTTATGGGAATTTAACATAGCGGTGTGTATACTTATGCCCCTGTATTTTAAGGAATAACATTTATTTATTTACAATACATTAATTATTCAAAAAGAATATTGGTGTATTTAAAGGTTGGATTTTTCCTATTTTTTAATTAAGGCACTTTGGATTGATGTCCAAAACAAGACTTTTTTATTCCTCTTTTTATTCAACTCAAGCAGATGTTCTCATAAGCAACACTATATATATATACATAAATACATATATATATTTATATACAATATTTTTTTAAATGTTTACAAACTATTAAATTACATTATTTTTTAGATTCATTCATCTACTTTTCTTAAACATATTTTATTGATGTACTTTGCTTTGTACTCAACACATAGTATTTTCTGTGTTTGTTCTATAGCACAAAAAAAATTCTGATTTGCCCAAAACAGAAACATTATCGTCATGGCCACCCGGCCCGCCTTTCACTCTCTTCTTCCTGAACACATATTACCTTACAGATGGATAGAAGGCAGCAGAGAGATTGAGTGATGCATGCAATTTTGATGAAAATCAGTAGGGGTGCAGGCAAAAGGGTTTAGCTTTCATACAGCATATTATCAGGAGAGAGGGCAGAAAAGATAGAAAGGATATGGAAGGAGGGAACATACTGTTGAATTCAGAGAAGGGAGGAGGCAAAGGGGATCTAAACAGCAGTGAAGACACCTTTTAAAGAATCATCCATGTACATTTTTGACCAGAAGAGAGGCATGCCTTTATGCCTCATTGTGTCTCCAAATAAAATACTTGTCAAGAATAAACGATAACAGCAATTACAAGAAATGCTTGGATTTGTTAACTTTGTAAGAGGTGATTCAAACAAACAACTGCATTACTGATCTTCTGAGAAAAGGTTATATTGATTGAGATTCTTGGAAAATAAATAACACAGCTTGTGGCATCATGATTAACTACAAAAGACATTATGTAATTTAGATCATGCAACAAGGCAGGCCTGCTTGGTTCTTTGGGGAATGATTGTAAAGATTTACAAAGTAATATGTTTATGGCATTCACTCTCTCTAACTGTGGACTAATGCTGTGGCCAAATTACATGCAGAGATACACTGGTAAGAGCAAATTACATTTAAACACGTATCTAGTTAACTGAAATAGCTCAAATAACTGTATCATGTAAACAGTTACTATAACTTCATTTAATATTGTATGTGGTGTTTTCTTTTGTGGGGTACAAATGTTCCACCAGTTCCTTCCTGCGACTATTTTACAGAGCCACCGACGCTGCGTCCGGAGCTCAGCGCCGCCCAAGACGATTGATCAGTCTAAAGAAATGCAAACAACCCAGAGATACATTTTCTCCTATCTCAGAATGTATGTGTGATGTAGCCAGACCTCACTCACTAGGTCTGGCAATTCAAGACTAAAAAGTCACCAAATGTCCTAGTCATGTCTCTAGTCAACAATAACAACATTGCTATTTCTTTTAATTTCACTGACAAAAATGAATTACCAAAAGCAAATAATTGGGGAATAGGAACCATACTTATTGACTTCACAGCATTACTAAATACAGTGGTGTGAAAAAGTGTTTGCCCCCTTCCTCATTTCCTGTTCCTTTGCATGTTTGTCACACTTAAGTGTTTCGGAACATCAAACCAATTTAAACAACAGTCAAGGACAACACAAGTAAACACAAAATGCAGTTTGTAAATGAAGGTGTTTATTATAAAAGGTGAAAAAAAATCCTAACCATCATGGCTCTGTGTGAAAAAGTGATTGCCCCCCTTGTTAAAACATACTATAACTGTGGTTGTCCACACCTGAGTTCAATTTCTCTAGCCACACCCAGGCCTGATTATTGCCACACCTGTTCACAATCAAGGAATCACTTAAATAGGAGCTGCTTGACACAGTAAGGTCCACCAGAAGATCCTTAAAAGCTACACATCATGCCGAGACCCAAAGAAATTCAGGAACAATTGAAAAAGAAAGTAATTGAGGTCTATCAGTCTGGAAAGGGTTATAAAGCCATTTCCAAAGCTTTGGGAATCCAGCCAACCACAATGAGAGCCATTATCCACAAATGGCGAAGACATGGAACAGTGGTGAACCTTCCCAGGAGCGGCCGGCCGCCCAAAATTACCCAAAGAGCGCAGCGACGACTCATCCAAGAGGTCACAAAAGACCCCACAACAACGTCCAAAGAACTGCAGGCCTCACTTGCCTCAGTTAAGGTCAGCGTTCATGCCTCCACCATCAGGAAAAGACTGGGCAAAAATGCCCTGCAAGGCAGAGTTCCAAGGAGAAAACCACTGCTGAGCAAAAAGAACATCAAGCTCGTCTCAATTTCTCCACAACACATCTTGATGATCCCCAAGACTTTTGGGACAATATTCTGTGGACCGATGAGACAAAAGTGGAACTCTTTGGAAGGTGTGTGTCCAAGTATATCTGGCCTAGAAGGAACACTGCATTTCATAAAAAGAACATTATACCAACAGTAAAATATGGTGGTGGTAGTGTGATGGTCTGGGGCTATTTTGCTGCTTCAGGACCTGGAAGACTTGCCGTGATAAAAGGAACTACGAATTCTGCTGTCTACCAAGAGATCCTGAAGGAGAATGTCCGACCATCTGTTCGTGTACTCAAGCTGAAACGAACTTGGGTTCTGCAGCAGGACAATGATCCTAAACACACCAGCAAGTCCACCACAGAATGGCTGAAGAAAAACAAAATGAAGACTTTGGACACCTTCATTTACAAATTGCATTTTGTGTTTACTTGTGTTGTCCTTGACTATTGTTTAAATTGGTTTGATTTTCCGAAACACTTAAGTGTGACAAACATGCAAAGGAACAGGAAATGAGGAAGGGGGCAAACACTTTTTCACACCACTGTATAATGTAAATTTTGAAAACAAAACAAAATCGCAATTAAATGGAGTCCTGTCTTGTGTTCACACCAGTACGCTACAATACAAGAAAATACATGTTGGAACAGAAGTAGCACCCAACACAGAAACTTAAATAGCCTTCTTTCTGTCTTTGGAAAAACTTTACGCTGCCATACCTGAGTGGTACAAATCAATGCTGAAGCACTGAATACAGTTAACAAGCAGCCGGCACATCGGACACTACAGAAAGAACAGCACTGGTCTTAGCTCAAGGCTAGCGGAACAACTAAAAACAAAGGCCTGTCTTCATGGGTTTTCTACACCTTTCGTTTCCCCCCCCCCCCCCCAATTCTCACCCATGATGCTGTTCTCCTGTTAAGCGATAGGGCTTTGATGTCTCTGAACCCAGTGTATGGTTCAAAGACAGTGAAGGCCATGCTGCAACCAACACAGCCGGCTGTGTGTTGATTCATCTCAATGGCTCACACATGTGGCTGGCAGGCTCACAATGTGATGTCATAAAAAGCAAATTTTTGCTCCTGCAGTTGGTTGGTTTCTTTCAACAAAATTAATTTCCGTGGTTGTTCATAAATCATTATTAGGAATTGTGAATCAAATCTGAATGATATAAAGATGAACTGAGAGTCAAGTGAAAAGTGAGCTCAGTGCTGTTAAATAAATTAAGCCGACAAACAGGGAAAGAAATAAAAACACCTTTGGGTATGAGAGCTTTCGGAAAAATAAGAACACAATCCAGCATGCGCAAGTTTATGCCTCAGTATTTTTTTGACACTGAATACAATGGATGAAGGCATGAATCCATTTAGTGGAACTTAAGAGAGGACAAAGGGTCAAACCACTCAAATGGAAAAAAAAGAGCAGGCAGAGTAAAGGATAAAATGAGTGTTAGGAAGAAAACATCAGCCTGTGACAGCCTCGGCCACAGCCCGAGACAAATTTGAGGCAGTATTGCTGCACCGCCACAGCACTTGATCACCCCAAAGGCTGCGAAGTGTCTTCAGCACTCTCTTATCATCAAACAATGCCATGCTGCAATGTGACAGGTCAGAGACCCGTGTTGCTTCTCCCTGACAGGGCACATCAGTGGCGGTGGAGTGAAGTAGCATTCAAGCAGAGCACAATCTCTCTCTCTCTCTCTCTCTCTCTCTCTCTCTCTCTCTCTCTCTCTCTCTCTCTCTCTCTCTCTCTCTCTCTCTCTCTCTCTCTCTCTCTAACACACACACACACACGCATGGTGCACACACAGAAAATGTGAACATAAAGTTTATATAGTGATATAATAATTTTAAACTATTTTCAAAATAGCGCTGCTTTACCAACACATTCTATATGTAAGATACACTGACAAAACACACTTTGCATTAAGCTGTAGGTTAATCGATCTGAAGCAATTCATTTTGTGGGGGGGGAAAAAAACATTAAAATTGAATTATTCTATAATTTGTGATGGATAAAAAGCCTTTAATTAGATTTTAGATGGCACTCTAAAGTATTTAAATCATAATTGTAAAAGGGTTTTAGACAAACGTCTCTTCAAATGTCACAATGCTTGATTGCCTTTATACTAATGGCCACTAATATACAGTACAACAGACCGTACTAAATGGCACTTGAACACATATTTCTATCTTTCTAGCATATATTTCCTGAAGAATATTAATAGTTTGATTGCGCTTCCTTTAACCACTTGCATGGTCAATCAATGGGTCTCAGTGAAGCTATTATTTTAAGTGAGTAAATAACATTATGGCTGTCGTCACCACATTTGATATGTAAAATATTCATACAGCAGGGAACGTTACAAAGGGCCCATTTGATAGTGAAGCTATTTTAGCACTGAAATGCGACCCCACTGTCTGGGTCTTCAACTCTTAATTCATAATCATCTTTGTTAAATTGGATTGTCAGCATCTTGCAAATTATGTAGGAGAAGGTTGTTTAATGAGTGCATCTACCTAATCAACCATCACAGCAAACAATAACATAATGTCACTGCACCAGTGTTGTAATTAGAATTGCAGTAAATCCCTATGGCAAAAAATCGCAGCTAACTGTCACAGCAAAAAAAAGGGAAAACTTCCAAGATCTGTGTAGGAAATTAACGCATGATGCTGATTTAAAGGTCCAATGTGTAGGACTTTCTCCCATCTGGCGTATATCGCAATCAGCTCTCTCGCACCACGCAGTTTAAAGTAAGTATTACAGCTATGGTAGCCTTCACGCTTCAAAAAGCCAGTCTTGTGCTCTTTTCAATATCCTTTTTATGGGCGAAGAATAAGACTCCTGTCCCACAAATTGGGATTTTAAATACCTGCATGGATGTATTAAGAGAAAGTGTGGTCCTCTATGTTTCCTTCTTCAAACTTGCTCGGGTCTGGGAAGCAACAATACCCATTAGCAGCATGAGCAGCACCTGTAAGTTTAACATGTGGCAGCGTAAACGTAAAAGGCAGAGCAGTACGTCCTGTATCGCATTTCAAGATGGCACATGAATATGAAGCATCTGGCCCAGTTCATGCAAGAGCAAATTTAAAATTTCAAGCCAAAAGGAACACTTGGAATTGATGGTGGTGGTCAATATTCATGAAAAAAGGACACGTTTGTTAAAGGGCAACACCGATTTGATAATAAAGAACTAAAACCTGTTACACACTGGGCCTTTGAGCATTTTGTCCAAGCAACAGTTCATGCTCATTTCCTGGTACATTTATGAATTCTGAAAACACTTTGATATGTTTTTATGAGGCCGGTCTGTGTTGCACCTTGCATATAAGTAAAGCCGCAAATCCTTGTCTTGTAATTTTCTGTCTTTCTTCTGTTTTACTTATAGCTTTAATTTTTGAGATTCCGGTGACTTTCCGTGCCGAAACTCAAGTGAATATTTACCTCCTCTGAAGAGGCCATCATGTTTTTCTAATCCTCCGTGTCATCCGTGGCTTCTAGCAACTGCTTAGGGGAGGGCTGAGGGCTGTTCACGGTCACGTAAGGCTTGCATCATGTGGATGCAATGACAGTTTTGTTGTCATTATTTAGAATTCCACATGGGGGCGGCAGAAACTACGCACTATAGCTGTTGCTTGTTAAGTGTTGGAACAGCACAGACGACTGACTCCACGTGATGTTATTATGACGATGTTTGTGAGGAGACCGAATCAGAAATGGACATTGACGGGGTTTATTATTAGTTTTTCAACCCAACAAAAACACAAGAGGCTTTTACTCTAAATAAGTTATGACCTCAGTATCCAATCTTTATTATTTCATAGACAGCCAAAGCAGTCCACAGTGTCAGCATGCATTTGGCCTCCCCATTTCCTCTTACTTTCTCATTGTCTCAATTTCAGCCTCAAGAGAGTTATTTTGAGAGATGGCTAAGCCAAGAACAAATTCTCTGTCATTGTTGCTGTTGACTTATTCAGATATTCAACCATGAGGCAAATGGACACGATCTCCACAAATGGAACCTTCAGCTCTGAATGATTAATTGTCAAAAGCCGAGTGGAGGTTCTTGGCTGTTTCTTTATCAAGCACAGAATATGTATGGCAACCAGCAAGATAATTCAGCAAGACAACTAAAAAAGATGGTGCAATGATACCATATGGCACTGACCAAGTGTATAGTATCAAAAAATGCCTTGTTATTTAATCGGTATTGAAAATCTTTGAACGATACCCAGCCCTAACAATGAGTACTTTGTACAAAGTGTATTTAACCCAACTTGCAGAGTAAACCGTGACTCAGGCCAGGCTGTGATTGGGCCTGATCGCAGAATCAGGAAGAATACGCAAGAATACACTCACATTATTAGCAAGTTATCTAATTCTCTGAATGTTGACTGCCACGAATATTTATGGAGGAATAAAAATAAGGATGCCACTTTACATGCACAGGTATCACTGATACTGTCAAATGTTCAGTATCTTTAATAATTCAGTGTATTTTAAATGCCTGAGTTAATAACATTATGTTAGCTGTGTTTCCCTGCAGTTTTAGGACTTCTGTGCCATCAACAGTGTGCACCACACACACTGCACAGACAGTGATGATGCACATGTAGATACAGACACACAAGCTGTCCACACCCACAACACACTTAGAGCAAACCACTAGAAGTGAGTCAGAAGTAAGAAGGAATGTAACTTTACTGCACTGAACTGGAGTTCCAGACTAAAATCTGTGTATGTACAAAAGGTAGAAATATGCTTAAGCTCTACATAAGTTTTTTTCTTTGTCAAAAAAGCACCAAAAAGAAGAATAAAATACAAACAATTGAGAACACAACAGCCCTAAAAATGAGGTTTATAATGCGCATAATTTAAATTATTGTCAGTGTCTCTTAAAACTGCCTAAGATAGTAACATTTGCATATCAGATTCAGTTTTTTTTTTTTCATTTCCCCTTCACAATATCCCACTCTGCTCGCTCTATATGACTGTGTACGTAGGGTCTGAAGTGCATGTATTTGTCTTGTCTTATAAATGGGCTGCAACTAACAATTGTTTTCATTGTTATGTAATCTGTCAATTATTTTCTCGATTAATCAATTAGTTGTTTGGTCTGTAAAATGCAAGAAATGGTGAAAAATGTTGTTTGGTGTTCTTCCAAGCCAACTTAAAATGTCTTGATTTGTCCACAACTCAAATATGTTCAGTTTACTGTCCTAGAGGGGGAAAAAAACTATAAAATATTCACGTTTAAGAAGCTGTAATCATAAAAGTTTTAGTTGTGTTCATAAAAAATTACTCAAACCTAATAATCGATAGTCAAACTAGTTGGCAAATAATTTAACAGTTGACAATGAATTGAGTAATCTTTGCAGCTCTATTTATAAATATCAACAAAAGGGGCGTATGCATGTTTTTTGTGTGCGCAATGTTAAATCATCTGGCCCCTGGTGACTAGTCCGCATAGGTGAGAGGGAAAAAGCACTCCCAATAAACTCTCACTGCATGTAATAAACTGTACGTGTGTGTGTTTCGTATGTGCCGTGACCAATCTGCCAAGATCCTTTGTACTCTGGCCCTGAGGTTGAGTTGTGAAAGTTGGCACTGTGTGCATCAACCTGCTCCACTGCCACCTAAAGTGCTGGACTCTAGTATGTCCAATGCATAAGCCAGAGTAGTGAGTAGAACCAATGCTGGTGTGATTAGACTGGCTGGGGGGTAAATGAAAACCATTATCAAGGTTTTTTTTCTCTGCCGCATCCTAATGCAAAGCACAGGAGAGAGGTGATTTAGATTTTGAAAGCTGATGCTCATTTCTGGACAATCTCGATCTGAAGCAGCGCTTCTACATGCTGAGTTTGTTTTGTTTTGTCATGCGTCTTGAAATGAGCATAATTATTAACTGTGACACACTGAATTGGCCGATGTTCGGCTGATGTTCTACTGGTTGGGTCCTGCAGTGCAGCGGCCGTGTAATGTTGGTAAAAATAATATGACAGTGATAAGCCATTTTGTTCCTTTTCATTGATGACTGCGAAGTAAATGAACTGATAAAATGAATATGCCACATTGGCACTCAAAATACCTCGGACTGCTGAGATTATGCTGTGGATGTATTTTTGTATTTTTTTCCTGAAGCACCTTGTTCAGGGACTAATGTCCATGCATATTAAATGACCTTCTATCACAGTCACAGGTTGTTAATTCTGCCCACAGACTGACTACACTGTACTGCTTCTCTGAAAAAAAGAGAAATATAGAACATCTGCTGCATTTTTTCTTTTCCAAAAGCATCTCCGAGCTTATAATGAGTCCCATGTTTAAATATATATTCTATTTCCTTTTTCTACCAGAATCAATTACAACAGCAGTCTAGAAAATCTTTGACTCAAAGTGAATCTGAATGAGTTACTATCTTTGGTTCCTAACAAGCATCAAACCTGTCGGAAGACAGCACACACAAAGCACAAACCGACAACAATGAAGCAAAAAGTGATGTTCACAAAACAAATGAGCATCACAGTTTCTCTGTCGTAATGTGTAGATATGACGTGTGCTTGCCTATGCCACAACCCAAGTGTAGCAATTCAGATAATAAATTGCAGATAAATTGATTGGATGCAAATATGCAGATGAAGGCCCAGGGTGGGATAAATTATGTTCTCAAAAAGTAGTCCCTGCTCTCACTGTGGCAAAAATAATTATCTAATTATTCAAATAATATAAATGTGTACAAAAGCATTCACTTTTCACAGAGGCAGAGAACATGGAATAACAATTGATTAAATAACAGTGATACTAGCCTTAACCCTCATGTTGCCCTAGGGGCAAATTAACCAGTTTTGTATTGTAATTGCAATTCCCCAAAATAACATAATTGATTCCACACAACGCCCTTTGGCAAGTACAAAGCTCTACTTTCATTAAATTTGGGGTGTTAAATTCAATTTTATAGCATTTGAAAACCAAACTGAAGTGGTTTTAAAAAAGTATTGAGTAAAAGTTGACATATTCCAGTCTGATCATCCATCCTTTAATTTTAGTTGAAATAATTCCTAATCTCAGATTTTTTAACTTAAACATTAGGTATAATATTTTGTATAATATAACAAAAACATGAGAAAAAGTTAAAAACATTGATAAAAAGCGCCAACAAAAGTGTTGATTTTTTTGACGATAAGATAACACAAGGGTTATACTGAATCTGAAGAAATAGATTTATGTTTCTGCATGTGTACATAACGGCCGGTAGGTGCACAGGTGTGATGGCAACTCATTTGTTCAAAACCCCAGTCTATTTGCCAAATAATATTTTAGTTGTGAATGTATGAGTATGTTATTCTCTTTGAATAAGAAATGAAGCATGTTTGCTGAGGGACTGCCTAATAGTCCAAAAGGGACCTATTTAGAATGATGAAAGAGACTTATCCTAAAGACAACACACTTCCAAGAGAGAACAAAAGCGTGTGCATAAAGAAGCCTTTCTTTGGCAATCATGACAAACAACGATTTGGACTACACAAAACAAGCTCATTGTTAGCAGGAGGGTAAGTACACAAAACAGCAACAATGCACCGCAAACAATGCAAAATGGTGGCAGCGCTGGAGCTGCCGGCTTTCAGCAAATTCCGGCTGGCTTCTTGCGGTTGGCAACACCTGTTTTCTGTTTAATTGTCATGAAGCATAGTCTCACCCGCTTCCTCTTTCAGTCTTTCTCCTGTTTTATACCTCCATATATTCCCTTGTTTTCTCTGCTCTCCCATTTTTATAGCCGGGCATTCTCCTGTAGTATAATTCACGGGTGACATGCCTGTTTTTACACGCACCCGTACCAACAGCCATGTTGTGGCGCCCTGAGGGGGTCTCATCTATGCCAGCCTATAATCTTCTTACACACAGAGCAACCAGCTCACACCTCTCCTCACCAATTACACTCACAATTGGTGGAATGGCTCTCTCCCTGACACCAGGTTCGTTGTGATCATCCCGTCCTTCAAAGAGGCATAGGCAGAGAGAGTAACAACACGGCACGCATGTTTATGCCTGACGCCGAGGTAATTGGTTGAGTGCTCAGCGTTGGGGCAATGCACCAGGCCGATAAAAGCCCCTCTCTGAATTTGACAGTTGGTCTACTCAATGCAAGGTTAGAGGGCCTCGATAACATCAACATGATGTCCGAATGTGGAGTTCATTCACTAAGCGACTGAAAGCCAGGCAGCAATTCACCCAAACTCACAATTCATTGTGCACAAGCAAAATCATCATGAGCTGTGCACATCAATACACATTGATACAAAAGCACACACCCTAGACATTGCAAGTAAATGGGGTAGAATGTAGTGCTGTGTAGTGGGTAATGAGTGCTGATTGTTTGTGACGAGGCTGTAGTAAGGTTGATTTCCCAGCTGAGGAATGGGGGCTTTGTACACATCACAGGACTGTCAGCGAAAGACAGAAAATGGGCGCATGCCTCACCGCTCTTTTGAAATAGACAGCCAGAACCACTTCACTGTTTAGCTTTTAGACAGCAGACACAGGCAGAGACTGATAATGTGAGTATTTTAAATATTTTGTGATGCAATTCTAGCCTATTTGCATGGAAATGTGCACTTGAGTGTTATACATTTGAGATGTGTAGGGGGAAAAACATGGATCTTATTCAAGGGCACAGTCAATTACTGACTCACAGGCAGTCTTTATGCTAAAATTTGCACAACACTCAGTATATAGAGGAAAATTATATATTTTTTTGGGGGGGGGGTTTAACGATATCATAATCACCTTCGTGATTAAGTATTGATTCTGTTCTCACCATCCAAAGGCTTTAAAGCTACACACATTTAGGGTTGCTTCAAAAAATATATAAGAATTTCCCAGTTTCCCAGACTCTAAAAGGCTGCTGTGGAATGAAGAATAAGTGCACTGTAAAGATGATTTCTTTGTTGTTGTTTTTTCCTTTCTTGTTGCACAAGTTATATTTATATTTGGTCAGGGTAATAATTCCTTTGATTAGTGGCCTTTTAAAGTAAATGGATTTTGTTTGCATACATTGCATTACAGCCTGGATTGATATCACTTTTTCTTTAGGGGTTTCCTCGATGACACATAGTCAATAATTCATCGATCTTGCTGTGCTTTATTCATAAGTCTTGTGTAGAGGGGATCATTAAAGAGACTTTGTGCAAGCTTAGACTACCACTTAATGGAGGCAAATGATTCCTTCTGAAAATGTGATGAGAGCAGCAGCCTGTTGTAGTGAAGCTATCCATACCTACACTGATCACCTGCTATAAGTTGCATCTTGCCAAACAATTACAGGCTAATCTACTCAAGTCAGCACCGGTAAGCAATAAATCTGTTTTCAGTTTATTTTATCACTCTCCAGGCGGAGGGTAACTGTCAAAAAAGGTTTCCACATGAACCAGGACATACGGTATATTGTAATTTAAAGATGTGACTAGAAGGCAGTTTGTGACCTGAAAATGTTGTTTCCAGAGACAAGAATATAGACAAACAAAAATCTAAATTGAGACACACCCACAGGCTAATCAGACATAAGTAGAGTTACCTCAATTAGGCCTAACTAGAAAAGAAATGGAATAACACTAAAAACAAAGGAAAAATATAACTGCAATTTAAATTAGATTAGCCCAGGCACTAAATGACTAAATCACAAATCTTTTAGAATCAAATGAGCCAAAATGAAACACTTCCTTCTGCCTTGATTATCCTCCGAGGAGCACGGCTATGCCGTGAGCTTAACACACTTCCACTGAAGACTTCATCGGTGAAAGATTTGTAGATATGACGTGTGCTTGCCTATGCCACAACACATCAGCCTCAGAGAACCAGTATAATGTCTGCCTTGGTCAGCAATAAGCTGATCGTAGGATAAATTGATTAACACATAATTAACAAGTAAAACATTTTCACTCATTTGGAAAATAATGCGAATCAGTGAGATGAAATCAAATTACGGCATCCAGTTTCAATAATTCTTGCACTTCTTTCATTACTGTAAAAGACAAGGCTTTTAACATCAGACTCACACAACTGTCTGTAATCATACACAGTCACACCATGGTTTGAAAAGTTGACATTTGAGGGGGTTTGTTTTGTTTGTTGCAGTAATTTGTAGCCGTTTCATCTGACTGACAGCAGGCTCCCTCCGCTGCATCTTGTGCAGTCGCATGTATTGTCTCTCACAGAACTCCTGCACATGGTAAGCAACCAGACAGGCTGAAGAAAGCCATGACAAAGAAACAGCAACTCGCTAATCTGGATCTGGCTCGCTATATACGTATGTCATCAACATCCTATTGCATTCTATAGCTCTCCGGCTTCTAATTAGGGGTAGCGCCTGCCAATTCCTGTAATGAAGAAACTAGTGCTTTTGCTTTCATTTCACAGAGCAAATAAGTCACAATTCCAACACTTCCTTTTACTTTCAAATCAAATCAATGTATAAAATGAACACAGCGTGTTGTCAGCGGTATGGAAGAGTTACACAGCAGCATTTTAAGGGAGAGAAGTGAAGATTTGCGGGTATGTTTACATGCTATTTAATGTGCTGCAGCTGCTAATTAGCTATCTAGCCTAAACGCTGACGTTGGCAGCGCACCTATCCCCAATGTATGAATGTTTGTCGACTCGTTCAACAAGCTAAGGCGCAGAACAAGATGTATGTTCATGTCTGTAAGTTAGATAAGAAGGAGACTTTAGCAGGAAAGCTAATGTGGGTTGTTGTTAAAAGTCTGTGGTTCTTGTGTTGTGTAGCGGGCTGCTGTCTGGCTCAGTGTGACCATCTGCTCTGCCTATTAATGAACGCAAACTGCTTCATGATGAATTTGATTGGCTGCATTAAAATCAATTCTTTATCTAGATAGATACCGGAAAGGTATTTTGTCAAATTAGTTTTAAAAAACAAGGGGCGTCATTATCAAAACCAGGAATATCTCCACCATGGTTTCCGTTTTCTTTTCTCAATGTAGAACACAGGACAAGTGAATTACAGATATATTTATGCTGTGGCAAACCAATAAAACGCTATTTAATTTCAGTAAGACTTTCAGTTTGTTAATGACTTCTACGCCATAGCGTATGCTTAATTTTAACTTTTCTCTTTTACTGCATGTGTGCAGATCATGTTTAGCATCAATCATATTTACAGTATTTGAACTGTCCTTTTTAGTGTATCTGCACTAAAAAAAAAATAAAAAAATAAAAAAGACACTTCCGTAGAAAAGTCTGAACACCACAGACCAAGGGCAAAAACAAAAAAGCTGCGACAGGAAAATTAACAAGTAGGCAAAATTCCACAATGTTCTTGTGCTTCATTGATGCTTCTGAAGCATTCGATCGTGTTAATCATGAGAACTTATTTTTATAATTGTCTAAAAGTGGGGTCCCTGGTTTTATAATTAGAATCTTGGTGTAATGGCACTTCCATCAGACGATGAGAGTGAGATGGGGGGGTGTGACATCTGTTCCCTTCCAAGTGACCAATGGCGTTCGCCAGGGAGGAATTGCGTCTCCTTTTCTTTTTAATATGTATATGAATGACTTGTCTCCGGTACAGGCTGCAGTGTCGGTGACTTACTAATTAATTACCGTATGTACGCAGACGATTCGGTCATCTTTAGCCCATATAGTGCTGGTCTCATACAGCTTCTGAGAGTATGCACACAGTATGGTGTAAATTTCTATATAAAATACAATGCTAAAAAGAGTAAGATCATGATAATCACAAGTAGAGAAGACATTCAACCTTCCCTGACGTCTGTCTGTCCGGCACTGCACTTATGGTGCGCAGGGAAATTACATATTAGGGCCATGTTATTGCAAATGACCTTTCTGATACAAAGATATCTATAGGCAGCGTCGGAAGCTGTATGCTCAAGCAAACATGCTGTGTCATATGTTTAGCATGTGCTCTGTACCTCCTGTGAAAATCTCACTCTTTACACTCTGTACACCTTTGTATACGGCCTACCTGTGGTGTTGTTATAAGCAAGGCAGCCTTAAAACTCATAGTGGCTTGTAATGACAGCATGTGGCTGCTGCTGAGAGCTCCAAGAAGCTCCAGTGCAAGCCATATGTTTGTCAGTGTCGGGGTACCTACCTGCTCTGCTGTTTTACATGACCTGATGTATAGACTTTTGTGTAGTGTATCTGAGTCAGAAAAAGACTTAATCACTGTTATGGCCAACCCCGTACGCAGTTCTCTCAGATTTTCTTCCAGACCGTGGAACCATTGGCGAACATGTCAGTATATTAGTCACTGAACATTGTGAAAGGCTTTGTATTTTGTAACTTTGTGTATGTTTTTAATATGATATGGATCCCCCTGAGTCGGAAATAAAGTTTAAAGAACAAGCAACATCAGTAGGGAATTATGGATTATGGTCTTTTGATGCATTGATGTAGAATTGTCCACGTCCGCATTGCGATGCATTCAATGCAATGATTAATTTCAAAACCCCAGAGGGTGGCCTGACTATCAATTCTGGGATAGGGGGAGATACATTGGCGTGTCTGTATTGGTTATGTACTAATCTAGTATTTAAATGTAAAATAAAATAAAATCGGCACAGCTTCCAATTTTAATCACATGGTGAAGTATTATATTTTCCATTCAATGTACTATTGATAAAATTGTATTACTTATTTGGATCCGTATGCATTTATGCTCAACTGAAGACAGGCTACAGAAACTTACTGCCCATGTTTACACTAAAGTCCCCATATTTCAGATCATTCTGAAAAAGATAACTCAGAAGGATTTGCTTTTGTGCATGAAAGAAAAGCTCAACCCGGCATCAAGAAAAAAATACTTGTCTCCAGAGAACTCACCTGTTTCATAATGTGTCTCGCTATACTTGTGAGGCCTTTGGCTGATAGAAAGGCTGCACACAACACATCCCTTTGAGGGACAACAAAGATAAAGATTGAATTGACATTTAGCCGATTGATGTGCCCGACCAAGTTAGATTATCGTCATGTGTCTGGGCTCTGATAGCCAAACACAAAGACTGGCAGAGCTAAGCTCCACTCCCAGGTACAGAGCATGCCTCCTGGCTGGAAGATAGCTGTACGCCCACTATGACCCCCAGCCAGGTTAGGTGCAGTGTTGACTGGGCTGTGTGGAATGTGACCCACCTTGGAGAGTATGCTGATGCAGTCATTTAGGCAAAAGAACCCAGACATCCACTGACAACTCTCCTCCAGAACGTTTTCAGTTGCTACCCTCTTTAAAGCCAAGAGAAGCCAATCTGTTGGGAAGCTACTGAAACATTAGATAAGTGTGTTACCATGTAAGCCAACAGAACCTAAAGATAAAATCTTTTAAATGATCTATTTAAACTCTCACTGGGTTAAAGTACTTCCAGGAGTTTTTTTTTTAGTCTTGACTCCCAATCCCAAATTTAGTCTGAGCTCCCCCTCTGGCCATGTAGTCCACTCCAATTACTGTAGTCCCTGCTAAGGTATATAAGTGCAGGCTGTTAGTGGCATTAGTAAATGCTGCTTGGCTGGCAAATGCTACTGCTCTTCTGTCATGCTGTTATATTTGGTTAGACAATAAGTGAAAGGAAAAAATATTCACCTTACACTCCTTGCTTCACCTCAAGTGGCCAAGATGACACATTACGAATCAAATATCTGGTTCTCCTCTCCATTCTTTGGAATTTGTTGAATCCCATATATAACTTTGAGATAGGGAAGCCATCAATGTCTTATGATCTAGCTGGTATGAGTGAATTCTTTGCTCTTGTGCGACATATTGTTGTAGAATGTTAATGCCCAAATCATGTAAATAAAATTGTAGTCAGTCACCGTGCGATTGCTGTCCTTTCTTACAGTCCCTGCCATGAGTACTGTTATTGTGACCGAGGCAGCAATAGGGAAACGGCCCTGACCTTTATCACCACATGCCTCTCAAAAATATAAGTGATCTGCATTCATTCAGTGTCATTTTCCATATGGCATCAACAGCAGGCCGACAGAACGTTGTAGGCCTCTGACTACCTGGTTACCTTTTATATTTATTTTGCTCCCTAGCGTGGTAGCTTCTTCTGACCTAGAATCGCCTGGCTGGTCTCTGACCTTGGCTCCTTGCCCACAGTGTCTAATCATCCTTTAGCCATGGATTGGCTCCACTCTCGCTCTATCTCGCTTTCTCCCCATTGATTTCGGTCCTTTTATACCTGAACACAGTCATTAATCTGATTATGACTGTGCCGGGGTCCAGTTCATTAGTCTGGCCCAGCTGTAATACAGGCAGATGCCTGCTGGGCCATAAGGATTCATCACAGAGCTATTGACGCCTGAAGAACACACCACGTAGGACAACATCACACATATATACACAGACAGACAAACAAAGGCTTAGTATTGAAGTCTTTTCACAGATTTTTTTCAATGAGAGAAAGGTACATAAGGATTACTGATAGATAAAGGCACAATTCTGTTTCTGCCCCTCTGTAAGGTACAGCACATACAGGGTTCCACCATAAAGTAGCTGTTATGTAGCTACAATAATAAGACTACACAAAGTATGGTGGGAATCCATGGTTATGTTTTATCGTGTTGGTTTTATAGCTTTGACTTCTAGTTAATCCCTGCATGGTACAGTCAAAGATAGTTCCACTATATTTTGTTAGCAACAGAAAAACCCAAATTTGTCATTGCAGTTGTATCCACTATTTAAGATAATTAAAAGCTTGATAAACTGCAATAAAAGCAGCATGAACACAACTATTCATTGTCTACTATTTAATGTCTAAATTGATCAAATTGCTTTACAGCTGTGGCAGAAAAGAGATGGATTTTTCTAACATGTAGACAAAATTAGCAAACTCCTTTGATTCCTTGATTATCCAGGAGAGGTAATTGGTTACTTTGAATGGTATTTTCTATTGTAAAAGGACAGCTTTGCATAATATTATTGCTAGGTGGAATATTTAAGCATGGAAGGTTTCAACTTTGTTTCATCTATTCTAAGGATCTTCCACAGAGTTTGAGGTAACCCGATCCCACAGCTGGAATAGGTCGGAATGTGTCCATCTATTAGAAGGGTCTCACAAATAAGGAGTGGTTTGACGGTAACACTGTGTCACAGAAATAGATAAACTGACATGTGTGAGGACAAGAAGAAAAGTATAAAAGAAGAGTTATATTGATGTTCAGAGAGACACTTTGGGCACACACCTGTGAGTGTGTGTACCCACGGTTATCTTCCTTGATCAATAATTGAATAAAACTTGAATTTAATCTAAATTTATTGGACTAGTCATGTGTGCAGTCTACGCCATCATTGCCGAGTCCCAGATATCATTATTGTGAACATGTTCATGACTTGACCAAGCTTTCCAGACATTAGACTCCCATGTGCACTCTGAGCATTATGATATTTCCCTCCATTCCTTGTTCCTACAAACGAGGCAATGTAAGGATGACCCACAAAAATATCCCATGATTTAGACAGTCCTTTACCTCTGCCAGGGAGATTCACTACTAGAATATTGGAGTGGAATTGATTGACGGACATTGATTTGGTCAAATTTCGCCAAATCAACCTAAATTGGATTGAAATTGTGATCTATGCCCCCCCCCCCCTCCCTCACATGTTCACCATACACCACCCATCACAAAAATTCCTTCATGTTTCCACATGTACCGTGTGTAGTCTTGTGATTTATGTTGTTATGTCTTGTATTCTATCTTGCTATCTGCATAAATCCTTTTCCTTTTCAGAGTGCGTGTGGCGGCGCTTTAAATAGCTGCGGCCCTGAAGCTCTACCTAAACTCTCTCAAAACTGCATTTTGTTCCATGTACCTGTACATGTGTAATGACAATAAAGTTGAATCTAATCTAATCTAATTCCATCACTGTTGCCATATCACAAAGCACGTCAGTTGGGGTTAAAAGCTTTTCCAACATGCCTTTCCAATTGTAATTATTATTGCAGGACAAGGGTGGAAATGCAAATCTGTATATTTGCACAACAGTTATTTTATTGAATGAGCTAGACAGCAGATGCAGTAGTGTACCGTATTGTTTTACTACTCTGATATATTACTGAGAGGTTATACCATTGCTGTAAGATTTTAAAACATGTCTGTAATACAAAGTATTTGCCATTAGAAATCCTTTTAACATTGATATTGTACTGTTGAAAGTATCCTTTTCCCCCTTGCTCTCTTCCCGAAAAGGCAGGAGGGAAGAGGTACCATTTTTTTTCCAATCAGCCCGGAGTAAGGGCAGTTATAATGCTTAATGAGCAACTAGATATCACAAAAGAATTATCCTTATAACAAAAACAACCCAATAAATAAAACTTTTACTGCAGACACAGGTCGATTTAACACATCATTCAGTATGAATAGTATATAAAAAAAGGAGATCATGTCCTTCAAGGTTTTTGGAATATTCATTAGGCTTTTTCAGTACCAATGAAATAAGAAGTGTGCTAGTTAAAGGGCAATGGAAACTTAAGATGACAAATTTGGGATTGTGGATTGGAACCTAATACAATATTGACAAATTTGAATGGGTGTTCACGCTGCAACGTTATTAGCACAATATCTATTTTTTTTTTTTTTTTTAATCTGACCTTGAGACGGGGGCAGCTAGCGGTTGAAAGTAAAGCGCAATTCATGGTGCCATCAGCGGCCCCAATCCATTATTTTTGAATTGCCCCGAGAGTGTTTCATTTAAACCTCTCTCAGCCTCCGTAGCTCTTTCCACACTTTTCATAAATTGCACATTTTTAAAGTCCTATTTTAGTTTCCGTTATACCTTCTGACACACTGCAAGGATGATTTTAAAGATTTTTTGTGTTATTCTGCCATTTCTTAAATAACCTTAGGCCTATCCCCACCAATTGTATCCAAGATGGAAGGCAGTCCTTAAATTGGGCATGGTGGTCAAATAATGAGCCCATTTTGAATCAATAGAACACTGCACCCTTGCAACAGCTTTTTCATTTGACATTTCAAAAGGACGTGTTCTGCTGGATGGACAATAGAATGGTGGCTATTGTTCCTTTGTGGTGCCCAGATTGTTTATCGACTAGGTGAGCATGCGCCAGTAGCCCTCTGTCAGTGTCCGAGTCCTCTGGAGACAACTGCAGACTAACTGTTCATCTGTGAATCAATACACGAGTTGCATCAGAGAAGTAAGGGTCAGGCAACTTTCACCAGTAATGCAAACACTTACGTACATGGTGAACTAATAGAGTAAACACACACAGGTCTCCCTCAAAAGAAGGCAAAGAAAAACCAATCTTTCTCTCCCCATGTAGTCAACCTGATGGAAGCATAGACCAAAACAATGTAAAAAGCCCGTATGGTGTTTCTGTGATGGCCCACTAAAAGATACTTCTTCTATTAACAAGAATTTATTATAATTTGAGTAGATCTTACCCACTGAGGTACTTTACTCTCTAGTTACCTCATTACCATCAGCAGCTATAGATGGGTGGTGTTAGTTACACAGTGAGGCGATGATTATAAAAGATTCCAAACATGCACCCACTCAGATAATTACAAATTAGCTAGTATTTGCATAAATAAAGCAGCGCATCGATTATTAAAACATACCTCCTGCCTTGCCTATTCTTTATGCAGCTCTTGTGAATAGCTATCATTTTGCATTCAGGGCGGCATTAGGCAACTTCAAATTAATGCCATTCAGTTCCCAAATCTAATCCCCAATATCATGATTAAAATTCCCATGGCTTTTATTCACCTTATCAGAGTTGCTCCATGTTGAGATAATGTGTGTCTTTACGATCTGACAACGTTGCGGTGCCATTTGTAGCTTCTCCTCTGATATTTGACGGTTGACATTCAAATGGGGTCCTTTCTACCTGGGTGCAGGCCCGCTGCTCGCTGTTATCGGTTTCAGCTAGGTTGAGCGAAAAGGTGCATAGGTGGGGTGCTTCAGGCGAAGACAGATCTTCAAAACATAATAAGGGTTTGCCAGGGCGCCTCTGTGCCTTTACAGAAAAGGAGAAAAGTACAATTTGTCTTCCTTTTAGGGCATAGAGGCTCTACAACATTGTTGTTTGAATACATGCAGATTACTAAGTAATTAGAATGCCAAAGGTTTTGTCTTTTCAATGTTTCAGCTTTTTAACTGAGGTTACAACCCACGTGCTTGAGAGAGACATTAAAACATATGGAATTAAATCTATGGTATCCTCTCAGTTAAATGTTTCTGAGAATCAATGGTCTCTTCCACATCTTGTCTTTAAATGTTAATACCAAGCAAGTCCACCGAGACAGTCTACATTTGCAGTGTTGTGAAAAAACATTCTGTCAGCGCGCTACGTAAGCACAAAACAAAGTCCAGCCTTAAACATATCCTTCATGCTTCTATAACTGGCAACTTGATTTACTCTTTAAGTTCTAAGGCAGAATGAGTCATTCTATTGCTCTTACCAATGCAGGATAACCCATTGTGTACAACATCCCTACAACTACTCATATGCACTTTTTTTGTGCATTATTAATTAGGAGACCTCTTTCCTCTGCGTGGTTAAGTGGCAGTTAAGTCATAATGGCTCATTTCTCCCTCTCAGAGCTGCTGATGTCATACTTACATCACTAGGTCTAGCTAGTGCACTGGTGCAGAAAAATACCGAAACATTCTGATACTATAAAATGATTCAAATAGTATTTAAAGCTTCTATAATCATCATTTTATTACACACTACAGTTTGTGTATGTGAAAGAGGTTGCTCCGCTTGTAATGAAAAACCCACAGAGAAGCTTTAAGAAGCAGTTCCACGTACTTCAACTCATTGTTTAGCTTTTACTGCCCTCGACTTTACTGCTTTGGTTCACTCTCAACACTCATTTCTACTATGGCTGGTGGCTGTTTTCAGCTAAAAGAAAACTGTAATAACCCTCTTTTAGGCACAGAAATAATAAAGAGTAGCATCAACTGCTACTGCCTACTGGTGCTGACAAGCCGCGGGGCCACCATCTTGGATCGGTCACCCGCTCCACTCAGTGTAATCTGTTTGGCAGGTGCAATCATTTGGAGCGGTCAGAGCATTTAATTAATTATACCTCACTGAATACCGACCTGATTTTCAAACGTTTCTTTTGCTGCAAAGGTTATTCATATAGCTATGATACAGGACACATGGTTGGGAGTATTTAATATTCATAGTGGGCTTAACAGTAATAGAATATTCTGATATGATAAAAAGTGACCAGACGTCCAAGATCAAAACTGGGAACATAATCTCTGAAAAGGGGGAAAAACTGATAATCAAACTGGAAATATCCCAATCTGATTGAAAAACTAATGTTGTGTCTTCAAAAACAAGACGGGGACAGAGGTAGGTTTTTCTGTGTTTAGCCAGGACAGGCAACCAAAAACGGGGACTGTCTCTTAAAACCGGGGACATCTGGTCACCCTACGATATATAATAAGTATTTTGCAAATCACACACTATAAATATGATACAGAAGGAGAAACAGATAGTGGCAGTAAAGTCAGATATTTTAATAAATTGAAGAAACAATATATGATTATATTAGAATCTCTCTCTGTCGAACACACACAGTACCACATTCTTCTGCATCCATCTTCTCCCAGTCCTTGACATTTAGCAGCCCCCCCTCCCAACACACACACACACACACACACACACACACACACACACACACACACAAACACACACACACCACACTAAAGAGAACCGTTTTGCAGATCCCTTTCTGCAGTTCAAGAGAGTTCTTTGTCCTTGGAAAACCTTTAAAATGAAAATAGTAGATTTAGGAGAGTCTACACAAAAACATTTCAAAAAACATACAAAAACATTCAGCTTATTTGAAAACCGTTCTACAGTCAGATGTTCTGTTGCCTTTATTGTAAGTAAGAGGGGTTGGTGTGAGACATGAGAGGTGTCTAACTTTTGTTAGGGTGAATTACATGTTAATAATACACAGTGTTGGCCAAGCTACTTGGAAATTGTAGTGAGCTAAGCTCAGTTACTCTGCCATGAATAATGCTTCACTACACAAAAGCCAACACCCACTCACACAAACACTGCACTAGGCTAGTTCACTACATAGGAAGCTACTTTAAGTTGCGCTAATTTCACATGACAAGAAAAGTGTAGCTTGTGTGGCCAAGCTACTTGATAAATAAAGGAGTAAAGATACTGAAAAGTTACTTCAAGAAATTCAGGAAATAGTGAAGCTACCACCAAAATACTACGTAACTAGCTAAGCTAGTAGGGCAGGCTAAGAAGCCCCCGCCCAACAGTGATAACACAGTCTCTGTCACTTATGTAAAATTCGCTTGTCAGTGTTATACCAGTAATGTTTGTTTTATTTCTACAATAGCATTCTTGTGTCAATTGTAATCAGTGTAGTCAGTGTTATGGAGTGCAGTAAACCTGGCCTAGCTAGCTGGCTACAATTTCAGTACAGTAATATCAAATATCCTTGCTCCTTCTCAGCTCTCTGGTAATATTCTACTCACAAAATACAACCAATTGTACAGTATTGTTAAATCTTACTTGTGAGAAGTAATCCCCTGAGCCCTGTTTGCAATGCTCCACCAATTTGAGCAGGGACATGCTGCACAGTGCTCTGGCATCTTGTTCGTTCTGCTGCTATGCAACTAAGAGCATGAGCGGTCCAAGATGGCGGTCACATGTCTTACGCCCAGCATCCAATATGGCATCTACTCTTTATTATGTCTATGCTATTAGGTACCTGCTCAGGACCAAACATCAAACAATATTAGGAGTTAGCTGGTAAAGAAAGTGGAGCATTACGCACATAATGAGCCCGCTGTTTCCCTCAGAAGCTGGTGGAGAGCAAATTATAGCTAAAAGGAGATATAAGAGACATAGGGCCCTATTTTAACAATCTAAGCACACGGCATGAAGCGTATGGCGCAGGTGCGTTCAGGGCGTGTCCAAATCCACTTTGACGGTGAAAAAAAAGGGCCCAGGATCGTGGTTCTTAAGGGCTGTACTTGGTGTCTTCATTAATTCATAGGTGTGTTTTGGCCGTAACATGCAATAAACCAATCAGAGTGTCATCTCCCATTCCCTTTAAATGCCAGACGAATTTCTATTATGATGGCGGATTTGCAGGGTAATATTTTTTATAGTAATCTTTTGCATGTGTTTGTGCTGCTGCGCTTCCCTGTGTGTGTAACAAGCATAGAGTGTGCGGGCTGTGCATTTCGGGCTGAGCACTTTACTAATATACTGTTAAAATAACAATGAAACGCTGCACTATTGGCTTTAGACCAGGTTTTTATTGGTCAATGGCACAATCACTTCCCGCTGCCGCAAGATAGCAGTACAGCAGAAGTTCACCTGAATACACCTCCCTGCGAGACAAGAAGTTTCCCGTGGGTGAACAGATAAGCGCATAGGAATTGGCTATTTAAGCGACGGGGGCGCTGGACGGGAAATTGACAGTTGTGTCGTGCTTTGCGCTGCGAGTTGCCCATAGTCTTTCACTGCCAGACCTTCCTCCACAGCGCTGCACAGTAAGGTCTGGCTATTCCACCCAACATTCCCAGAAAGGAGAAAAACATCCCCTGATTTATTGGTTTTTCCTTAAACCAATCACTATTGGCTCGGGTGGGGCCAAGCGTCAGACGCAGGTTTGGGGCCTCTGCAAACCAGCCTTTGGAAGGAACTTGTTATGGTGGAACATGTGGGGAGGAGGCGAGCTCTGGAATAAAAATGGCTGCGGAGTGTGTGATTAGAATTTTACAAAAAAAAAAAGATAAATATAATTGCATTGTCGGTTCTAGCTCAGAGGAGGTTTCCCAACAAAGAAAGCAGAAGGTAAGGGGTATCTGGAAGAAAATGAGGGACATCCGGCGGAACCGGAACTATCCCGTAAATGAAACGTCTCCGATATAGAGACGTAACTCCAAATGAAAGCTCCATGTCTGCCGGTATATAATTAGAGTGCAGATAATATAGCTACGAAGATGCACATACAGAGACTAAAATCCTTTGCTTATGTAAACAGCATGCACACATACTGTATTTACACATGCTCAAGCACAAAACACATGCACCCACGCACGCATACACACACACACAAACACCTAAATGTCAACAACTTGTAGTTTCAACCCCTCACCCGCACCCTAAACTAAATTCAGTTATTAACTGAGTAGTCCAGAGGACCTATCATGCTTTTTCGTCTTTTCTGACCTACAAATGTTATAATACTGTATGGTCATGTTAAACAATACCAAAGTGTCAAATAATGAGGTAGACGTGAGCCATGGAGACAGCTTGGGTTAGCTCTGCCCAACTCTGACTGCTCAGATCTCACTGGGTCTCAGTGTCTCTTTTCCTTAATTTGGCTCCGTCATTGAAACAGACTTTCCTACATGGTCTGCTGCTCCAAGCTCCGAGGCGTCCCTGCCGCCGCCTCGCCCCTTTAATGCTGCCCTCGCCAGTGCATCTGTAGTCCTCTTTGCAGTGGTAGCACATCAGTGAAAAAGTGATTCAAAATGTTATTCTTCGGGTGTGAGGGGAAGTCGGAATTCCGTATTTCAAAACAACGGTAAGGTACTTTTAATTAGGTATTTTCTTTTTTTTCTTCTTGCCTATTGTATGTTTTACATCTATTTTTAAAGCTTTAGTTAATTTGCATATTCATATTAATTATACAACAAATTATAAATAACCAATGATGTATTAAAGTGGATAAAGATTACTTTATTGAGTCAGTGGTGAAATTCTCAAGCTACATGCCAAACTTATTTTGGTGACTCAAAAGCAATGTGACGCATCACAATTCAAAGACTGTAATATTGTAATTACCTAATTATTCTCAAATGAAATTACATTTTGGAAGTAACTTGCCCAATACTGATGACCACTAAGACAGAAGGAGAAATAAACACAAATTACAGCAATGTAGATGGTTCAGAGTTCAAGGAGAGTGACAAAATGCAATCCCACGTAAAAAAATAATAACGATAAGTAAGACCTGTTGGTAAGCTCACAAATAGTAGCCCACACAAAGTGTGTAAATCCCCCCTAAGTGAAGCAATTATGAGGGTGAATCCCCCAAGTATGAAAAATGGTTTTCAGGCGCTGAAATCAGTGAAAGAAATCCTTAGTTAAAGTAATTTCAGAGTTGTAAAGTTTCTTATAAAAACATGAGGAAGCTGCATTTATTCCAGTGGTTATATGGCAGCCTGGGGATTGTAATTGCAGAGATCCATTCCCGATTGCCTGTCACTCATTAGGACAGAGCCGAAGGGCTAACTGATATGAGGTCCTCCTACCATTAAAATAATGATCTTCTCGAGGTTTTTGAATTAGGAACTCCGCTTTTGCTCTAAATTATGAATTCAGTTCATTTCGGTTGTAATGAGCAAAAGGAGCTTTGTTGTCTCGTTTCTCCAACTTAACTGTTCTTTGCTGATGAAAGCAATTTAAAAAAGAAGAAGTAAATTAAGTAATATTATTTTTTATAAAACCCTTAATCACTTTCCAAATATATAACATTGTCCACTGAATCAAAATTGAGAAATATAAAATTGTAAAGTTTGTTTCTAAATTGGGAGGGGGGATCCTTACTTACTCCAATGGGGTGCTTTTTGTTCAAGGGCTTATAGTAGAAAATGGAATTTAATTGCCTGGTGGTCAGGACAGTGAAGCCCAGATAATGGCAGCTGTTTGTTCAACAAGTTTCTTAGAAACAAAAATTGTTATCTTTTCTTGAGTATGATTAATGTCTGCTGGAGAAGAAAATAGCTGTTTTTTGACAAGCATATAATTAAACATTGATTTGATAGACCTTACTGCTACAACACTCCCAATAGAGAGTGCTGTAGCAATGTACACCCTGTCCCTGAAACCTTAAAATAAAAAATCCAGTTGACACAATAATGACTAGTTCAAAAATATTGGACGTAGCATCTGTGATGTCCCTGCCGTTTGACGCATCGAGTTTGGCATGCGCGCATTGTCATCTTCTTTTTTTGCAACTGGATGTGATGGTGTTTTGACGAGAGGGGGGAGCTGGGGAGGATGACAAGCCAGTGTGGCTCCGGCTCCGGTCCTGCCGGAAATTACGACGGATGTCCTTCTTTTCGGTCGGATGTCTGTTACCTTCCAGTTTTTTTCTGTTGAAATTTTACACTCACCGGCCACTTTATTAGGTACCCCATGCTAGTAACGGGTTGGACCCCCTTTTGCCTTGAGAACTGCCTCAA